>NC_090931.1:590776139-591076993 GCF_040938575.1 Ambystoma mexicanum | reverse complement strand
GACCGAATACTTTGAGATTAAGGACACTGGCGAAATGACCCAACAGTGATTTGGGAGGCTTATAAAACCGTGCTGTGAGGAAAAATAATCTCCTGCACGGCGAATAAGAGGAGAGAAAGGCTTTGAAAGATAAGTGAGGCAGAGACGGAGGTAACCCAACGGGAGAACGAACATACCCTTGACCCAACCCCTCAGACCCAAATATCCCTTAAACGTGCTACTGAACAGCTCTGGAACCTTATGTTGGACAACGCTAAACAAGTCCACTGGGAATCCAGACCAAGGATATATGAACTTGGGGACAAAGCCGGGAAAATGCTGGCCTGGCTGGAAAAGAGAGATGAGGGACAGCGATATATCCGGGAGATCCTCACCCCACTGGGAGAGAGATGCCGGTCGGACGCTGACATAGCGGAAGCTTTTGCCCAATTCTATGCTGCACTATACCAGGCCCCAACTGAGTCGTTTGACCCAACCCTTCTCGACGACATAGTAATCCCTACACTGTCGGAGCAGCAGAAGGAGGTACTCGACTCCGATCTCTTGGAAGCTGAAATAGCAGAAGCCCTTGCACAATTGCAACCGGGGAAAACTCCAGGACCTAACGGGTTCCCGGTTGAAACCTGGCATAAACCTGGCAGTAATAACACAGCGCCCCCACCTGCATCGGATGCTGTTGAACGCCCGAGAACAGGGCTCCCTCCCACAGGACCTATGCAGGGCCACTATCGTAGTTATCCCTAAACCAGACAAGCCCCCGCAGAAATGTGCCTCGTACAGGCCGATCTTGTTAATTAATGGCGAAGCCAAAGACTTGGCTAAGCTCTTAGCCAATCGACTCCAGCTGGTAGCGGACACTCTGATACACTCAGACCAATGTGGCTTCATGCCACACGAATCGACTCGAATGAATCTGCGCCGGCTCCACCTCGCGCTGGAGCGGGCTCCTATTCTTGATACTCCACTGGCCCTCTTGGCAATTGATTTCGAAAAGGCATTCGATTCAATCCGATGGGACAGCCTCTGGGAAATCATGATATGCATGGGGTTTGGAGAAAACTTTTTGGGATGGGTAAAGCTGCTATATACAAATATCCAGGCAGAGGTCAGGGTAAATGGGTGGACGTCCCGATCCTTCCCTCTAGGTAGGGGTACACGACAGGGGTGTCCCCTCTCCCCCCTCCTCTTTGCCCTTGCGATTGAACCACTGGCCCTCTGGCTTCATCAGAGCGGGGCCTGGACGTGATTCAGATGGCCCGAGGGACACGAAGACCGAACCTCCCTATATGCTGACGACCTTCTGCTATACATGGCCGATCCGACACGAAACTGCCCTATAGTGACTCAGATGCTAGTTAGTTACGGGGAGTTTAGCAGACTGAGAATTAATTGGAAGAAATCAGTATTCTTCCTGGTGAAAGGGGGAGAGCAGGCCAGCGCACCGGACTGCCTGTATCAGATGGAGAGACAGAGCTTTAAGTACTTGGGGATCTGGATAACGAGTGATCTTACTAAATATGCAATACACAATCTCCAGCCGATCATTGACCGCTTTGTTAATGACGTCCATCATTGGAAACTTCTCCCCCTGACTCTCATGGGCAGAGCTGCACTCTTTAAAATGATGGCACTTCCAAGATTTCTTTATGTCCTGCAGAATGCCCCACTCACGATCCCCAGCTCCGACTTCAACTATATAGAAACCCTCCTCAAGGAACTCATCTGGGTGGGAGGCCAGTCACGTATAGCCTTGAGTACTTTGCAGAGGTCTATTTGGGAGGGCGGGATAGGGGTACCCCGCCTCCAAACTTATTACTGGGCTTCACAACTCGCAGTGGTCAATGACCTGCTTCACGGGGACCGGGCACTACCTCACATTAAGGCTGAGGTGGAAGCCATGCACGGTACAGATCCAATACACCTACTATACCGGTCCCCACAGCGGCCCCTTCTGTCGACGACTAAGACTCATACCACCACCGTTTGGAGACAGGCACATGCGTTTGTGGGATGGGGGAATAAAATTACCGCAGCGCAACCCTTATGGCAAAATAGCAACTTAAAGGAAATTGGGAAATTTGAACCATGGCCACGCTAAGTGAGAGCGGGAATTTTGAAGGTAGAAGATATCCCCGACTATACACCGATAGAACGCAATATACTGCCAGCATTTATCCCCACCAAATGCACGTCCACCCTCTACAATGCTATCACATCGTTTGCTACCCCAGAACTATCGGGACTAAAGACTAAATGGGAAAGAGATGTAGGGGAAATTGACCCAGAGGACTGGATCCAGGTTCTAATGCCATTTCCTTTAGGTTGAGGCTAGTGCAACTTAAAATCCTGCACAGTCTACTCCCCTAGGACTACTTTATATGGCTGGAAGAGGGCAACAAACTCAAACTGTCTCCGATGTGGAGAGGAAGAAGGAACCTTTTCCACATCCTGTGGTCATGACCACGGATCCGCGCCTTCTGGAACGCCTGCTGTGCAGAACTGTCCATGGCACTCACCCGCTCTATTGATCTCGACCCGCGGGTCCTAGTCCTGGGGGTACCTGACGAATCTGACTCAAACAAATGGGAGAAACTGCTTTTAAATACAGCAGCGGCCCTAATGAAGTGTAACATCGCACAAAAATGGGGTGTGCCGGATCCCCCGACACTGGAACAATGGGTACTGGATGTGGACTCATGTGCCATGCTGGAACGTCGATCTATGGTACGAGAGTCTGCCCAACCAAAGCATCTAAGATATGGGGGAGGTGGGAGGAGAATGGACCTTGAGGGCCGGGACAACGGGACAACGTTACTCACTGAAGGAACGGATGGGGAAAGGGCGTGGGGAGAAGATCTTGGTGGTCGGTGATACTAATAATGTGTTGATTTTGGACTGGGGATGCTGTCCCGGAGTGCTTTTGCTTTTGTTTTGTTGGCTTTTTGTTTTCTTGTTCTGCGGTCGACTTGACCATGTTATGTAAAACAATAAAATGTTTTATTTTTTTTTAAAAAGGAGGAGATAAGAGTATGTCTCGACAAACAAATGATCTCACTGCGAGTATTAGCAAGAATAGTAGGACTGTTAGCGTCCTCCATTCAAGCCATTTTCCCAGGCCACCTGCATTGCAGGGCGCTGCAAAGGCTGAAGATCAAACATTTACAGCAGGGACTGTGGTACCATCAGACGATACCTCTAGACCAAGAGTGGAACACAGAATTACAATGATGGCTACAGAATATGGAATCATGGAAAGGGTTTGCCATTTTCAGAGACCGTCCTGACCTAGTGGTTAAGTCAGACGCCAGCAGAGCAGACTGGGGGGCGCACTGTGATGCTTTAGAGACAGAGGGGAAATGGAGCGTGAAGGAGTTGTGACTTCTTATAAACTGTCTCGAACTGTTAGCTGGATCATTCACAATAAAAGCGTTCACGAAAGACAAAGCAAACTGTTGCATCCTGCTGAAGACTGACAACATCTTAGCAGTCAGATATATAAATCACTTGGGAGGGACGAAGCCCAGACTCCTGTCAGAACTGGCAAAAGATTTCTGCCATTATTGCCTACAGACAGGGATCTCGGTGACAGCCGGGTATCATCCGGGAACTCTCAATGTGAGAGCAAACTGGAACTCGTGTTACCTGATGGATTCCAGCGACTGGAAGCTAGACACAGACATTTTCAAGCAGTTAGAACAACTATGGGGTCCCATAGATACGGACTTGTTAGCCTCCAGGCTAAACACTCAAAAAGACAGGTACTTCAGTTAGAGACTGGATCCGACAGCACAAAGCAGGGACGCTTATCTTCAGGATTGGTATGGGAAGCTGCACTATGCGTTTCCCCCATTCATGACATTGAGCAGAGTTCTAGCGAAAGTTTGCAGAGAGAAGGCAACAATAATAATCGTGGTACCCATATGGAAGTCACAAGTGTGGTATCCAGCCCTGATGGATCTTTCCTCAGACTTCCAGCGGATTCTCCTGGCAGGAGAACAGGCAGGAGAACATTTGCTCATGGACCCAACTGGGAACGTTTCACCCTCTGAGAGTGAAGGGGACGCTTCCCTTGATGGCGTGCAAGGTATCAGGCAGAGATGGACGCTGCCAGGAATTTTGGAACAAGCTGCAGGGCTCATCGCAGATTCATGGGCTCCCTCCACGTGAAGGAGCTATGACGCATCATGGAGCCGCTGGGCGGCCTGGTGCAATGGGAGAGGTCTTCATCGCGTTTCTGCCACTGTATTAGCGGTCCTTCATTTTCTAGCCTCCCTCTTAGGAGAAGGCAAAGCCTTCAGGACCATAGTGGTCTATAGATCAGCAATATCAGCACGGCATGAGCAGGTGGACTGAGCACCACTGTGGGACCATCCATCAGTAGCTAGGCTTATGAAAGGAGAGCTTGTTTCCGAATCGCGCCAGAAGCGAGATACTCACCGCTGTGGGACATGAACATAGTGCTGTTATTTCTAGCGAACTGGCCAGCAAATAAACATTTGTCTCTGAAACAATTATCAGGTAAGCTGGCCATTGTGTTATGTTTGGTGTCGTGCAGGAGGGTTTCAGACGTCAAAGCATTAGGCGTAGATAAGAAAGCCTACGGGGCCGATGGGATTACCTTCACGCTCACTAAGAGGACTAAAACAAACTCCTCGTCAATCTCATACCCTTATCTGATCAGCCAACCGCAACTGTACGTAGCAGCATGTATCCGAGAATACGAAAGCAGGACGGCGGAGCTACGCCCAACAGGCATGTATTAGCTGCTAATAGCATGTAGACAACCACATAAAGCGGTAGTAACAACCAACATAGCCAGATGGGTCTGCGAGGTCATGCAGCTAGCGGGGATTGAGCTGACATGATTTGGAGCGCATTCTGTGAGGGGACCTATGGCGTCCAAGGTATTCACAACACGAGTAGCCCTAAGTGAGATTTTGTGTGCCGCAGACTAAGCTAGCGATAACGTTTTTAAAACCTTTTATTTTAATGGCAGGGGGAGTAATGAGAAGTTTTGAACAAGCATAATGCTCGCCTCTGGTCTTGACATAGAATAAAGATTACCCCTGCATACTGCGAAGGGAGTCTTGATTCTATTAAAGACACAGAGGCGAGCATTACTATCCCACCGAGCGCAGGCATTGCATATGACAGACATGTCAATAGGTTTTATTTGTCCTGCATATAAGCAATACCTGCCCCACCCTTAACAATGTCACCCTTAACAACGATGGTCTGTTCTGTAGTAGATGACCAGAAGACCCCTTGAGTGAGTGGGGAGGAACGACTGATCGTGGCAGCAACGATGACAAGGCAGAGGGACTCAAGGAAGGGAGTCTGAGGATCAGAAGACCAGAAGTTCAAGGTTTTGTTAGTTTGAATGCACTTTACAGTTCCAGTTGGGACATGGTTCAAGATCAGTTCAGAGCATCCAAAGAAGAGACAGAGCATAGAAACAGGATGTGGATACTTGCCAGAAACAGGAAATAAGAAGGACGACAGAGGATTGTTGGGATAAAGGGAAATGTAGTTTAGAAAGAAACAAAAACAAAAAGAAAATGAAATGTTTTATGGCATTTTCTGTTATTTGTTGAAACTGCTGAAGAGTAGATGTAAAGAGGTTGAAGCATAATGCTAGCTTCCGTGTTTTTAATAGAATCAAGACTCCCTGCACGGTATGCACGGGAAATCTTCATTCTGGATATCTCTGATGAAGTTTGACAACAGCAAGATGGTCTGCAGGCAGAGCCACCCATTGGCAGAGATGAAGAATTCTGACACATGGCAACTGGTCCATAATATTTGGTGGCAGTGATGGTGCCTTATTATCTTCCCAAAGTGGTACGGTCACAGACAGAAAACAGATTTATGAATCTATAGTAAGGGACTGGAACTAGGTAACTATCAAACTGCAACAACGGTCCGAATCCAGATAATTGAAGCAGTCTGAACACTGAACTCAAAACTCAAAACCTATAAAAGGCAATGCAATGGGGCGCAGGTCTACAACTAAGGGGGAATGGAACAAACAGAAGCAATATAAACAGTGTATGAACAGACAGGGCAAAACTTAAGCATAAATAGACTTGAGATAGCTGGTGGCAGCTAAGGAGACGGAAGGAAACAGCGTAAGTAACAGAAGATGGAAGCTGCAGGGGCACAACACAATAAGCAGGGGCTGCGAGCTGCAGAAAATCAGCATTAGAAACAGATGCTACAGGCTGTAGTGACACAGCACAAAAAGGAGGAAAATAGTGGCAGCAGGAAGAGTGGCGAAGGCTGGGCCTGCAGAAATGGACTGTAGAAATTGGAACAACCAGCACAGGAGCCGAGGTAAGTTACGGGCAAAGCAGAATGCAGAATGATCAGCAAAGCAGAGGGAGATTCCAAATGGGCTTCAGCTGCATGAGGTTCAGAGCTTAATGCACAAACAGGGAGCTTCAAGGCGTGGCAGCTTATAAGCATTTCTAGCCGTGAGGAAAGCCAGGGTGGGGGCACGTGATTGGCCTTGGGGTGCATGTAAGTATTCACAGGTGTGGTTAGTGGAAGTACCGTGATAGACTTCCAGAAAGGAGCCATTGCTGAAAAATGTCAGGAGTTTCTGCATAGAAATAACATCCATGGCCATGGCATTCTGAGTGTTGCACTGCATTGAAATGCTCTTTCCTTATTCCGTTCATGATGAAACATGTGTGCCTGCAATTCTGAGTCCAAAAGAATTTGCTGATTAGTCTGCCGGGTTTTCCAGATATCTTGCAAGTGTATTATGGGAATGATAGTCCATGATTCAGGAAACACAAATATGTGCAAGGAAAGGTTTAATGGTGATTTAGGATCACCTCTGGTGATGGTTGACAGCAGCCAGCTGGTGTGCACGTAGAGCAGCCCATTGGCAGAGTTGCAGAATTGTTACGTATGGCACCTGGACCACAATAGTTGGTGGCAGTAGTGGTGCCTTATTATCTGCCCTACTCTCACAGGCAGAGACCATACTTGTGAATAACAGAGTCAAAAGGGCCCTATCTCCAGAACCGGAAAGGGACTCTGTGGACCAAAAGTACAGTCTACCAGGGTCTTCAGTTCAGAGCAGTGAGCTAACTGAAGGCAGACCAGGGAAGAATCTGCAGAGTCTGCCTCCAGCTCTATAATCCTTCCCGGGATGAGTAGTATATTGTCGGAGAATATGGTGGTCATAGTGAGGGTAAAAGGACCCTTTCCCTGAGTGTTGTTCTCTTATTATATACAAAACCTAGAAGGTGGAGGTAAATGCATACAGGTGATGGAAATCAAGTCACAAGTACACCCAATCCACTTAGGAGGAGTATGAGTATGTAAGGCCCACACCTTCCCCAAACACATTTTCTAACACCATGCTGCCACTAGCTGTTGCGAACTGGGTCATGCAGCTTCTCCTGGTCCACATTGAGCTGCACAGGCTGGAATAGCAGTACAGGGCTCAGAGAGGACTTGGAGGAGGAGATGCCATGCAAGGCGAGCACCCATACCCTGGGTAAGGCCCTCACCTTGGACCTTAAGTGACAACCAGCTGAACACCCTGTACTGCCTGCATAAATGGAGAGGCACAGAGGAAAACGGACATGGATACTGGGTGAGTACAAGTACCATCACACAAACCGATCTTGCAGCACCGGTGAAATGCAATGTGAAGGGTAGTGGGGGCATTACCACAACTGAACAATCCATGCCCTGCCAAGGCCCTGTAGATGCATGACCTGCCCTCCCATCCCGCACATGACAGCCACCAACCCACCGGATGCCGGACATGCTGGACAATGCAGCAGTATGTTGGCGATGCATATTGCCCCAACAGGAAAGCAATACACACGCACAATGCTAACCACAATGAAAATGAACACATTGCTGCACACCGAATGTCACATTTTAACACTGCACGAAGACAATGCAACACTGTCAGAATGTTATGCCATGTACTCTGTCACCCATGTATGTGAAGCCATAATGGAAGGAACGCAGACACCACAAACCTGCACAATTACAACTAATCACCAATTAGGGCAGATGCATGATAGCAACGTACAGGCCCAACACAGCCAACATGCATTCCGCCAAGCCAATCACAGACCATGAAAGCGACAACTGCTGCCTGTGACCTGTGTGCATGATGTGGCATGGCAATGCATATGTCCCCCCATAGCAAATGACTACATATAAGTACTGTGATGGTAAATCATGTTGTACGACACATCAGTAAAAATGCATTCACAGAGTGCACATCAACATGCCCTTAAAATAGGTAACACATCCACAATGCACTGTGTCTAACATCTGTGACCTTTGCCCTTGCAGTTGACCCTGGATACCCCTAGCTACCATGGCTAATGACACCTGTGTGCAATCCACGTACGCCACAGGAGGTGGCCTACAATGAGGCACACATCAGGACAAGACTGTGCACAGAGCAAACCTTTGGCCTGATGAAGGGTCGTTTTCAGTGTCTACACCGGACTGGAGGCCTTGATGCACAGGCCAGAGAAGTTTGGACAAATACTTCTTGTCTGTGCCATGCTGCACAATATCTGGCTCAGGCAAAATGTCCCCATGTACCCTGATGAGGACATGCCACCCACAGAAGACGACTCACTACCTGCAGGTGCAATGCTGCCGCACAGTGAACGGGAGGAGGGAAGGGATGGACATCTGGTGCGGCAATAACTAATATACAAGACTGCATCGCGTTCCGTAGCCCTTCATTGTGCTTCATTGCTGAGTACTTTCCTCCACGTTACCGACTTCGCTCTTCAGTTTCTTGGATTTGTATACTCTTTGACCTTATCTGCTCAGTTTGCTTGGAAATTGTCAAGCTGGTTACCAGACCTGCCTGCTCTTTGGACTGCAAGCTGGATTGCCCTTTTCATCTGTTGTTATAGCTACTGTGAAAAAGATTGCTAAAGAAACCTACTCAAGAAAGCAAGCTCTTCCATTTCTAAAAGATTGTGAGGCCCTGCCCCTTTGCCACATCACAGCCATAAAAATATTGTGGTCGCGTTCACCAGCGCACGCACATCGAGAAAGTGCACAGAAGTGCTGTCTTGCTGTCCTGCGGGCTGAGTGGCTGAGGTCGTTTTACAGAGCATTAAATTCTTCCCTTTGTAACTGTCAGGCAGTTAGTAACACTGTGTTTGCATTATTGTTGGTCATTCCCACATTTTGAAGTGGTAACCTTTAGTTTCACACGCAGAATATTGTCATCAAGCAGCCTGCTGCTGCTGTAGGTAATACGCTGTACAACATAGAAAGACTTGGTTTGCCCGGGAATGCACTAGCATCAAGCCAACGTTAAAGTCTTCCTTAGTTTAACATTTTGATTTCCGTATCCAGTGCCGCACTACTGTGATAAATCTAGCGGCAGCTGCACGAAGGTATACAGTAGCCATTCGTACTTCATGTACGCTGCTTTTTGGTCGCGGATAAACATATTGGAAACTAAAAACGTTGCATACATTGAATTTAATTTACAAAGAGTACTAGTATTTAGTGGACTTTGGTAAACGGTGCACATATCTGTATTGTGCCAGGGTAAACATATCTGCTACTCATCCGAAAACATCTAGCTAGGCCTGTTTATGTGGTGCTTTGTTAGTGTCTCTCACAGCACAGTATTGAACCATACATATACTTACAGAATCACTACTCGTTTATTCTTAATCCTTGACATTCTATAATGATGGAGATAAAAGTGCCTCGTGAAGCTACGTATGATGTGGTAGACATATTTGAAACAACTAAACCTATGACAGTAATCCCGGAGTCTGATGCCCATATATTAAAGGATGTTGCTGAGAACCTCCTGGTGCTTGAAGACCAACTCTCAGACACATAGTTTAGTATTGCTCATGATAACGGTGGATCGATGTACACACCTCTTGGGCGTGACATAGCTAGTCACACAAAAATAATATTTGACCCCATAAGTATCCCAGTGGTGACATCACCTAGTCGCTATAACCCACGTTACGGGAATCAGATCTGTATCCTGAAAATAATAACAACAACTGCATTACACCTAAAATGTGGAGGTGGGGTTGAAAAAAGAAAAATAAAGTAGCTAGTGAGGCGATAAATACAAAGATAGGCCTCACTAAGGCCAGTGTAATTGTTAAGATGGATTTCTGAACTCTGACCTGGTGAGCAGAGGTTCAGAGGGCCAACCTAGTTTCTTGGAACAGGGTAACCTTCTGGACAAGCCAGACTAATCAAGGTTGCATTGGCGGCGGTCATGACTAGGTCTCAGGAGGGGTGAGGGTGACTGAAAGACCTTAATGAGTACACAGAGTAAAGGACACTTACAGATCACCCCCATTCAGGTGTATATATAATAAAAATACAAATACATTTATTCAAGGCCTTTGAGTTTCAACACAATAGTTATTAACAGTAACACTTTTAAACCAAAACAATCCTACTAAAATACATGTATACAAAACCAAGGGGCCTAAAGGGTTAATGCACAAAATGGGTCCACAACCTAGAAAAGGGAAGGAAGCAGGTAGTGCAAAGATTCTTTAGGCAGTTCTGCAGTAATCACAATCCTAACTGAAACGCAGTCCAGTCCCTAAGAAGAGGGGAGCCTATTGCTCAAATGTACTTGCAATGCTGGCGCACGTGTTAGTGCAGATGGGCAAAAATTGAGTCTCTTGTAGGGTCTGTAACAGCTCAGGGAGGTGGGTGAGGTGATCCAGAATAGGTTTCCACTATTCGTGGAGGGTCTCCCCAAGAGGGCAGTACAGATTCCAGGAGTTGGGAATAGTTTGATAGCTCAGGCTATCTGTGGAAAGGAGAGGGTCCCTCAGAGGCCACTCATGCGTAAAAATGTATGGATCCGCCAGGGACCACCGGTAAGGGTTGCAATTACTCACCAACCCCTGGCGCACTCCGGACCAAACTTCGGCAGTCAAGTCCAATTCGATTGCAGGTTCAAATGCGGCTTTCAGCGGCGAAGTTACAGTGTCGATTCCCAAACGGGACTGTGGCGATTTTTCTGGTCCTGGTGGATGGATCAGGCCAGTTTCACTGTAGCAGGCTTCAGGGCACAGATGGTCACAGATGCAATGCACTTGGAAAGTTCTTCACCACGGCTGGACGACACTGTAACCGCGTATACTCCGGTTTGGTTGCTCTCTCTTTACTCCAGACCTCGGAACGCCAAGTGTACGAAATTCGGTTTGAGATTACGGTGAACACAGAGCTTGCGATGTACCCAGCTTCAAGGGCCTCCTCGAAATGGCAGCAGTATCAGGGCAAACATCCTGCGCAAGCTTGTCAGTCCACTGGTTGGCCCAGGGACACTTCCGAGAAGGCTTACGTGGAGGGTTTGGTGAAGATGCAGAGAATAGTTAGTCCCACTATTCCAATGGGTCGAAGCGTCTTCGCAGACCTTCTAGTTTGATCAGATGCAGAGGGGTCCAGCGGGACAACAGCGGGCTCAGGGTGCCAAACCTCCCAGCTGGTTACCAGCGGTTCCTTGACTTGGCTTCTTAGTTTCAGGATACTTGGATCCTACCTTCGTTCAGTGAGAACTCCAGAGATCGACATGGTATGGGTGTTTGGTGCCTTCTCTTATCCAGAATCTCATCTCCATCGCGCCAAAATGAAGAGGACCCAATGGGGGATCTGCTCACATACAGGCACACCATACGTGAACCAATCACGGACCACGGTGGCCCCAGGCATTCACAGCCCACCAGACTCTCTGGCACCCAGGATGTGTATTGGAACCAGTCAGTCCAACCCACATCCTGGAAGCACACACACAAGGCATGCAGAAGCCCACGGAAGCTTGGCATTTCGTGGGCGAATGCATGCCCAAATAAGGACTGACCCGGGTCAGCTCAACCCGGGGAAGGTGAAGGGGCAAGAAGGCCAATGGACAGGACAAAGAGCCTCGTGGCATGGCCATTTTGGAGCCAGGCCACCTATTTGTGCCAAACACAGTAAAAGCGGTTTACCTGGCAGGAAAGGGTTACAAATACATGAAAAGATAAGCTGCCACCAGCCCTGTCCAAGGCACATCTGCACTTTTCCTAAAGAAATCCTTTGAAAGTATCTAGGGCCTTTAGAAATGACAGGAAGACCCAAGTGCACTATACTTGAAGGTACATTGTGCACTTGCAACATGTTGCAGAAGTTGCAACATTGACAAGGTCTAAGGGAAACAAAGTCTCCCAGTACTGACTGTCTGTAAGTGCATTTCAGTTTCCCCATAATAAAGTGAGCGAAAAGCCCAGGGGAGTGCAGCAGAAGGCTGTGCTCCTCTGGCAAAGTCAGACTATGGTGTATAACAGCAGCAAAAAGTTGGGTGGGTAGACAACTGGAGGGAAAACATGAAATGGCAATCTTTCCTAACACTCACCCCTCCCAGACCAAGGACAGGGGGAATTAATCCACCACTGGATGAGTCTCATGTTCAGGTCGGTTAAACATTCTGGACAACCCAACAGCATTGCTATGTTGCACCGCTGGTCTACACTCAATAGTGAAGTCAAAGCCTTGAAGGCTTATAGACCACCTGAGCAACTTTGGATTCTCTCCCTTCATGTTCATTAGCCACTTTATGTGCTTATGGTCAGTTTGCACAGTGAAGTGGGTCCCATAGAGGTAGGGCATCAGCTTCATTAGGGCCTACACACAGAGAAACATTGTTTCTCTACTGTGGACCACGTAAACTCTGTCCTTAAGCTGGCGACTAATGAACCCAATAAGGTGTCCCTTACCCTTCTCATCTACTTGTGATAGTACAGCTCCTATCCCAGTGTCAGAGGCAACTGTCTGCACAATAAAAGGTATTTGGTAATCAGGGACCCTAAGAACAGGGGCCTGGCACAAGGCGTCTTTTAAGCCATTGAAGGTCTTCCCACACTCTTCAGACCAAGTTACCTTCTTGGGTTTCTTAGGAGTTGTGAGCGCAGTCAGAGGGGCAGCTATGGTGCCATAGTCTGCCATGAAATTTCTGTAGTACCCACTGAGTCCTAAAAAGGCTCTCACCTGGGTTTGAGTAGTGGGGGTAGGCCAGTCTTTTACTGCTTGTACTTTACTGGGTAGCCATTGTATCCTCCCTCCACCTACTTCATGCCCAAGGTAGACCACTGAACCTTGTCCAATCTGGCAGTTGCTGGCCTTTATGGTCAGGTGGGCCTTGTGAAGAGCCTGCAACACAATCCTAAGGTGTTTCACTTGATCCTCCAAGGTGGCACTGAAAACTGCTATATCATCAAGATTTGCTAGACAGAATTCATCCACCCCATTAAGGTCAAGATTCACAAGCTCTGGAAAGTGGCAGGTGCATTCTTCAAATCAAGAGGCATTACCCTGAACCGTTAAAGACCCTCTGTTGTTGAGAAAGCTGTCTTCTCCTTGGCATGTTCTGCAAGAGCTATTTGCCAATAGCCTGCAGTGAGGTCAAATGAGCTGAGGTATTTGGAGGAACCCAAAGTATGCACCAGCTCATCTGTCCTAGGCAAGGGGTTTGTATCTGTCTTGGTGACAGCATTCAGAGCCCTGTAATCCACACAGAACATCAACTCAGAGGTGCCTGCCTTTGGAACCAAAACCACAGGGCTGGACCAAGGACTAGTAGAGGGTTCAATCACCCCAAGATCCAACATTTTGTTGACCTCTGTCTTAATGTGAGACCTTACTTTGTCTTACTTGCTTCAACTCTCTCTTCCTAAATATCTTCCTTCTCGAGCTCTTCGCTCATCCGCCTCCAACTCCCTCAGGGTCAGTCGCTTCTCCAAGCAACGAGTCGCGGTAGATTTCTTTCTTCGGCTGGGGCCTTCCTCTGGAATAGCTTCCCTGCCTCTCTAAAACTTGAAGAGAATCATCTCCGGTTCCGGAAGCACCTCAAAACCTTTCTCTTTGCTTCTGCTTTCTCCCCTCCTCTCCCCTGCTGACTTCATGGCTGATACTGAAACTGCACTGGGTACCTGGCCCCCCTCTGAACTCGGGCCCAGGTCCCCTCCCCCACCAGTCGCACACCTGCACCACCTTCCTGGCAACCCCCGCACTTCAGGACTGTTTTTTGTATCCCTACAGTCCCACTACCAGCACTTGACACCTGATGTCTGCGCTTCCCTTGCACTTGCCACCTGCTGGCCGTACTTCTTACTTATTTTTTATCCCATCTACTGTATTGTCCCCTCCCTGTATTCCCCCCACACTTTCCTCCTGCCCCCTTCCCATGCACTTGCGCGATCTGACTGACACCTGGCCTAGTAGGATCGTTGTCTGTCTTCCCTCCGCTCCCCCTTCTTGCCTCGTCGCGCCTTGAAACATTCGTGTATAGGCGTTTTATAAATGCCATTTCATATAATATCATATCCTATATCCCCTACTTTTATTAGGTATGCTATCTCCTGTGCCAATATCATGTTTGTACCAAGGTATGAAACCAGGAGTTTCAGTAACAGTAACACTTTTAAACCAATGCAATCCTACTAAAATACATGTATACAAACCAATGGTCCTAAAGGGTTAATGCACAAAATGGGTCCACAACCTAGAAAAGGGAAGGAAGCAGGTAGTGCAAAGATTATTTAGGTAGTTCTGCAGTAATCACAATCCTAATTGAAAGGCAGTCCAGTTCCTAAGAAAGGGTAGCCTATTGCTCAAATGTACTAGCAATGCTGGCGCACGCGGTAGTGCAGATGGACAAAAATGGGGACTCTTGTAGGGTCTGTAGCAGCTCAGGAAGGTGGGTGAGGTGATGCAGAATAGGCTCCCACTATTAGTGGATGTTCTCCCCGAGAGGGCAGAACATGTTCCAGGAGTTGGGCTAAGCGCCACCGGTAACGGTTGCAATTACTCACCGACCCCATGCGCACTCCGGACCACACTCCGGCAGTCGAGTCCAATTTGGTTGCAGGTTCAAATGCGGCAATCTCGTGGCTCTGCGGCTTTCAGCATTGATTCCCAAACGGGACAGTGGCGATTTCTCTGCTCCTGGTGGATGGATCAGGCCAGTACACAGAGGGTCACAGCTGCAGTGCACTTGCAAAGTTCGTCACCACGGCTGGGCGACACGGTAACCGCGTATACTCCGGTTTGGGCGCTCTCTCTTTACTAAAGACCTGGGAACGCCAAGGGCCTTCTCGAAACGGCGGCGGTATCAGGGCAAAGATCCTGCGCATGCCAGCCAGCCCACTGGTTGGCCCAGGGGCACTTCTGGGAAGGCTTACTTGCAGGGTTTGATGAAGGGGCCCAAAATAGTTAGTCCCACTATTCCAATGGGTCGAAGCATCTTCGCAGACCTTCTAGTTCATTCATATGCAGAGTTGTCCAGCGGGTCAACAGCAGGCTCAGGATGCCAAACCTTCCAGCGGGTCACCAGCGGTTCCTTGACTCGGCTTCTTAGTTTCAGGATACTTGGATCCTATCCTTCGTTCAATTAGAACTCCAGAGATCGACATGGTATGGGTGATGGGTGGTTGGAGCCTTCTCTTTTCCAGAATCTCCTTCCCGCCAAAATGAAGAGGACCCAATGGGAGATCTGCTCACATACAGGCACACCAAACGTGGACCAATCCCGGACCACGGTGGTCCCAGGCATTCACAGCACACCAGACTCTCTGGCACCCAGTATGTGTATTGGAACCAGAGAGTCTAACCCACATCCTGGAAGCACACACAGAAGGCATGCAGAAGCCCACGAAAGCTTGGTGTTTTGCGGGAGAATGCATGCCCAAATAAGGACTGACTTGGGTCGGCTCGACCTGGGTAAGGCGAAGGGGCAAGATGGCCAAAGGACAGGACAAAGAACTTTGTGACATGGCCATTTTGGAGCCAGGACACTATTTGTGCCAAACGTGGTAAACACGGTTCACCTGGCAGGAAAGAGTTAAAAATACATGAAAAGATAAGCTGCCACCAGCCCTGTCCAAGGCACAGCTGCACTTTTCCTAAAAAAAATCCTTTGAGAGTATCTATGGCCTTTAGAAATGACAGGAAGACCCAAGTGCACTTTACTGGAAGGTACATTGTGCACTTGCAACATGTTGCAGAAAAGTTGCAACATTGAGGGAAACAAAGTCTCCCAGTACTGACTGTCCGTAAGGGCATGTCAGTTTCCCCATTACAAAGTGGGCAGAAATCCCAGGGGAGTGCAGCAGAAGGCTGTGCTCCTCTGGCAAAGTCAGACTATGGTGTATAACAGCAGCAAAAAGTTGGGGGGTAGACAACTGGAGGCAAAATTACACGGATATGGAAAACTTTCCTGACAGTAATGACAAAGTATTTCCAAAAGATAGCACCAAGCACTCCTGCAAATGTGAACGACAATGAAGACAAAGGAATCACACTCCACGAAGTGAATAGAAATCATATCATGACGAACAAAGAAAAAGAAACAGCTGCCAGAGAGATCGAACAAGAGCTCAATCAGTAGTTGGCTTGTCTGACGGGCAAGCTAATTGAGAATGTCCTTCACTTACCCAGTGAGACCTTTAAAGAGGGGGCAACACCAGCAAACATGTAGACTCTCCAATAATGTGACCACTGTAATACAAAACAAAACAATAGGCCCACAATATTAATTTCAACGTCCTCCTTTGAGCGCTAATGACAAAATTAACCCAACCTTGAATATATACAAATATAGAAGCAAACAGTCAAATCAATAATGATGACATTTGTGATAGGACAATCCCACAACTATTAGATAGCTGTGACATTCCTAGTGATGATTAGGATATCTATGGTACCCCTGAGGATTTAGATCAATCTAGGGATGAAATACCTAAAGTGCTCCTATAAATATAATGTCAGAACAATCGACCATGGATTTAGATGCATCTAATAATAGTGTAGCCAGCATTGCATCTGAAGTCATGTTTGAAATTGTTGAAAATCTTTTATATCGACGAAATAAAAAATGTGAAAGTCTTGAAACGAAAATTGATGTGCAATCTTTATTATTGCATAAAAGTATAAACTGGTCCAGACGAGTATTCAAGGATGCAGCATCAAATACAGAAGCATACTTGGAAGAAATAGTGTTGGCCCCTAGGGTGAAGTCACAGAGCAAAACTTGCCAGAAAACAAAGTTTAAAACTAAGAGGAAAAAGTAAGTGCTATCGCAGGCATGTATGTACTCTACAAAAAAGTTGGGGAAAAAGAGAATGGAAGTAAACAACAAGAACTATCTAAAGTAGTAATACCAAAGCCAACAGACAAGAATAGTGACGTTGTCTAACCAAGAGATAAAACTCAAATGAGTATTCAGTCAGCATATTATTACTTAACTCTGTTGTATTGAAGATCACATATACCATATGGTACTTATAAATATGAAATATTAGATGGGTACATGAAAAGTATGAGTTGAATACAATGTCAATGTTATATGGCTAATCTCTCTCTCCAACCCTGGTTTTGAAATGATTGTTGTTTTCTTGAAATATGGAATGTACATATGAATGAAAGGTTTGTAACACAATAATCTATTATATAAATCCTACTAATAGTTATTTCATATGTATTTTTTCTATAGAAACGTAATATGCCCCAATTGTAGTGGAGAGGCCACTATATCTTACACCAGAATTAGTGGCAAGTGTGCTTCACCAATGAACCAGCTCAATTTGAAACCCTCTGCATTGTCCATGAGGCTTTCTGGGGCCTGAGTCCAAAATACCTTCAGCTATCCCTCTGTAAATACCTCCCCTCTCAAGCTCTTCGCTCCTCTACCTCTAACTCCCTCGGGGTCAGTTGTTTTTCAAAGAAACGAGCTGGGAGTAGATCTCTGTCTTCGGCTGGGGCCTTCCTCTGGAACAGCCTCGCTGCCACTCTAAAACCTGAGGAGAACTATCTCCGGTTCCGGAAGCACCTCAAGACCTTCCTCTTTGATTCTGCCTTTGCTCCCCCTCTCCCCTGCGTATCTGTTCTCTCTTGGCACCATGTACCTGGCCACCCTCTGTCCTCCGGGCCCAGGTATATGCTCACCCTGCCACCCCCTGCACTGCCTCCGGGCCACCCCTTGCACTGGGGTCTGTATCTGTACCCATAAAGCCCCCCTTTTTCTTCCTGCACTTATCAGACCTACCCTGTCTGCTGCCTTAAACCCAGCACTTGCCACTTGCTGGCTGGACTACCACTGTTTGTTGCTTTATTATTTATTTATTATTATTAATCTGTTTCTCCTTTGCTCCACACTTTCCATTTCTCCCCCCTTCCATGCACTTTTCCACTCCCCCTCTCCCATGCACTTGCGCGTTCTCAATGTCACTGGGCCTAGTAAGATCGTTGTTTTGTTCTCCCCTGTTCCCCTTCCTTGCCTTGTCGCGCTCTAAAGACTTGTGTACGAGCGCGATAGGAATAAAATATCAATATCAAAAAGAACATCACTATGGACATTTCGGTCATCCACCGTGAAGAAAGTGATCATCTCCCCTTATGTGTTTTGTTGGAGATGGTAGTCACTGAACAGGAAATTCTTGAGCATGTCGAAGTTGTCCTAAATGCTGGTAAAAATAGAATTAGCTGGAATCCGACCAACCTTGAAGTCGCAAATAATGTGGCTACGGAGGGGCTCCATCTATTTGTGATTAAATGTCAGGAACAACACGTTAACTCCATATCTGACATCTTACCTGAGTTCTCATATCTAATGACATGTATTAGTGATGCAACAAACAAAAAAACTAAATATAACTGCCTTAGTGAACGATGGAATAAACCAGCCACTAAATATCTACTATATGACCACAACATCCAAATGGCGAAAAGGTAGATGAGAAAAGAAATAGCAAATGTAATTAATAAATATATATCTATTGCCCACTGTATAAATGTCCCTAAAAGGGTGAAAGAAATCAAAAACGGCTTCCGAAGTGTCCTGAGAAGATACAAAAAGAAGCAAGAATATGCTTTATGGTTAACGTGAGCATGTCAGGCTAGAAATAACAACAACATGGGTATGTGGTCCACCCTCAGAGGAGAAAGAAAAAGAAAGGTACCGATAAATAGTGTCCCGGTAGAAAGCTGGCAAACACATATTCAGAATACTCTGGGAGCATCATCACCTAGTGATGAACATCATTTGCAGATGGAAGACAAATGGTTTTGTAGTCACCTACCCAACAGATCTCCCGCATGATAGTCAAACTCCCATCTTCACGAGCTATAGGCCCTGATGGGTCTTGTAATGCCCTGCTCAAGTTATCCCCTGATGCTTGAGCAAATGCCTAGTATCCACTATTTAATGAAATTGGGAGTAGAGACCAAATATCAAATACCTGGAAGGAAAGTCTCATACTTCCAGTTTACAAAAAAGGCACGTGAAAAGAACCAACAATGCTAGACATTCCTGCCAAAATGTTTGCACTTCTCTTATTAAAAGAGCTAAATCAATGGATTGATAACAATCTGGTCCTCCCCATTAATCAGACGGGTTTCTTGACAAAGTCCATCACTTGTCACAACTTGATATTCTTAGTATCCACCTTTGAATACGCTTGGTATCGTCGGCAGTTGCCAATCTATGGCGCCTGTGTTGATTTTAGCTACTTTTGACACGGTCATGAGGAATAAGCTATGAAACAAGCTTGCAAAATTGAATATTCCTCATGGCCTGTTAAAAATGATTCAACTGCTGTATTCTGACACCAGTGGTATGAGTAAGAACAGACACACTGGCCATGTCACGGACCCTTTTCCAACAGTGCGAGGAGTTAAGCAGGGATGCATACTGGCAGCAACACTTTTTAATTTGTACCTAGCAGACCTGGCAATAATCTTTAACTGCCCAGCGGCTTGCCCAGTCAAATTTAGTTCACTGAATTACAGTTGGTTGGGTTACATTGATGATCTGTTGTTAGCTGATCATACACCTAAGGGTCTTCAAGTACATCTGGATGCCCTGAGTGAATATGCAGTGAACAATGGTCTGAGAATGAATATCGAGAAAACAAAGATTGTTGCTTTTCTGGGCAAAAGTAAGATAAGGAAAAAACCAGTGGCAGCCGCTTACATAGGGAGGGGGTGCCGCTCCCCCTCCCCCAGGGAGACCACAGAGTGTGCAGAGAACAGATGTACACGTTCTGTTCTCTAGTTCTGCATCCTTTTTTAGCACGATGCGTGCCGTGAAATCAAAGCAATAAATAAACAATCTGCTGCTCCTAGGCTCTCTGCCGTCTGCATGGCTGGCTGGGCCTGCTGCAGAGCAGCGCGCCCCCTTTTACACATCATTTTCCACTGTAGACTGCGTGCAGCTCATTGTTCCATGCACTCTATGTAACACCATGGAAATTTAGATGCTTGCGGGCGCTAGAGGGTTGGCCCCGCCGGTATTATTCTGTGCGCAAACAGTGCATCTGTCAGGACTTCCTTGGCAATCGGCACAGCAACAATTAATACTGCAATGCCATTGGCTGCTTGTCAGCCAATGACATTCATGGCTGTGTGGCTGGGCGCACGTGTGTTGTGACGCCATCCGGAGCCACCTTCTTACTTCGTGTGGACAGGGACTTTGGAGTTCTTAGTGATGACGAGACTTGGAAGCTGCCCACTAAGACCAGAGAAGAGAAATGCAGAGCAGGGTCCACCTCACACGGCCTACCTCCACCTCCGGTAAGTGTGAGAGAACTTAACTTGGTGCCCAGTGCCCATCGCCCTTCCGGCCTTCATTCCCCCGGACAGTGCTCCCAGCCCAGGACCGTCCTGGTCCTTCTCCGGAGCCCTACCCTCGGGAATGCAGGGGCCGGGCCTAGTTGTAATTCTAAATGTGTGTGCCCGCGGCCCGCCATTCCGCAGGACAGGTAATGTTAATGTTAAAAGATATTTGTACCATGCACTATAACCACCGGAGTGGTCCCCTGGTGCTCTGGCGGATCTGAAAAGGAAAGGGGGTGGTGGGTGAAGTTAGTGGGAACGAGCAGGATAAGTGCAAGAGAGCAGTGATGTGCTGTTGGCTGCTTCAGTTCGGTTAACACTGTTCGCTGAGCTTGAGGGTGCTTTCTGGTCAGTCGCTGCTGTGTGCTGTTGTGTTGAGCTATATGTGGTTTGTTTTGTTGTTGTGTGTAGTGAAGTTTTTGTGGTTTGTTGTGCTTTAGGGTTTTGGTTGTGTTTGGTTAGAATTTGAGAGATGTAAGCAGAGGGGTGAAATTGTTAGTGGGTTGGTTTTTTGGCCTCGCTATCTAGAAGTAATATGTGCTAAATTTCCACGTTCTTTCTAGATGTGGTGCGTGAATATCTCTGCATTTCTATCTAGATCCGGCCCTGGCTAATATTCACAATCCTGTCTATATATGGCACACGCCAATATTCACAATTATATACAGATGTGGCACTGGACCACCTTCCAAATCGTGTCTAGATGCGAATCAAGCTAGCATTCACAATTCTATCTAAGTGTGACTTTGGTAATATTCCCAATGCAGTCTAGATGTGGCAATGGCTAATATTCACTATTCTATCTAGATGTGGCACTGGCTGACATTCATAATCCTGTCTAGATGTGATGCAGGCTATTGTTCACAATTCTATCTAAGTGTGGCACTTGCTAACCTTCACAATCCTATCTAGATGTGACACAGGCTAATGTTCACAATTCTAACTAAATGTGGTACTTGCTATCATTCACAATTCTTTCTTGGTCGGCGCAGGCTAATGTTCACAATTCTATCTAAATGTGGTAATTGCTAACCTCCACAATCCTTCCTAGATGCGGCGCAGGCTAATGATCACAATTCTATCTAAATGTGGTACTTACCACCATTCACAATTCTGTCTGGATCCGGCGCAGGCTAGTGTTCACAATTGTATCCAGTTGTTAAGGATGTTAGTGTTATTGTCCTGGTCTAGTATGGTCTGTGCGCAGGTAGAGTGGCGTGGCAGGGCTTCTGGGGTAGAGTGATTGCTCTATCAAAGCAATATCAAAGCAATTGTTGTTCTCCACAATATCCCCCCTGGTAAGGCAAATGTCTCTCACAAAATTCAAGTTCATAAACCAAGTCAATTGTTTTCCTCAGGATGAAAAGCAACTGTTAGCATATCACACTAATTCTTCCAATGAAATATTCTTGTCAGGATCACCGCAACTACCTTTGGTGATGCAGCAGTTTGTAAACATGATAGTAGAATTAACATGCTCTATCCACCACACCTTTTGCCATAACCACACTTCTGAAAATCATCTTCTTTCCTGGTATACTCACCTGCCAGGACTAACTACTGCTGATCCCTTTCCTGGTGTACTCGCCTGCCAGGAAGAAAACTCCTACAACTACAATTGGTTTTAGTGGCAATATTTGTTCCAGGGTTCTCCACACCTGTATCCCATGTGAGGAGGGCTGAACAATGGCTGCCTCTTTTTATAGTCTCTTGACTCTTGGCAATGTGAGTTACAGGTTTCCCCAGACTGAAAACTCAAGAAAGCAGAATTGCACCCAAGTTGCCTCTTGACTGCTCCTGTTGGCAATGTGGGTTACAGATTTCCCATAGAAGGGGAATTGCGCCCTTGTCACCTTTGTACTGCTTTTTTATAGCCTCTTAGCTGTTGGCACTGCGGGTTACAGGTTTCTCCAAGTTTGTATACCCGAAAAAGGGAAATTGCACTCTTGTCGCCTTTGTCGCCTTGTTACTTTATTTGTTCAGTATTCAAAAGTATTGGTTACTGCCAAATGTCCTGCTCATGGGACACCATGGTCACCTTTAACTTCAGGCCAACTCACCGGTCTCCTTTTGCTTCTCTGCTTCACTCTCTGTTGCTGCGGAGGTGGGCCTTCTGTGTTCAGCTCACTCTGTTGACAGCTCCCATGTAACTTCAGCGGTCTGCACGGCTCTTCTCTGCAGTCTCTGCCAGCTCCGTTAGGCCTCTGTGTCTCCCCGCACACTGAAGCAGCTCACATCGGGTTGGCAGCACGTCTCCCACACAGCTGGGCTTTTCTTAGCCGTCCCCAATGCTGCTTCCTGCTGCACACACTCTGCAATACTGCAAGCCTTCTCTCCATGCATCGACTTCAGCTGGCGCTCTCCTTTCTTCTTCGGCCACAATCCCAAAACTCTGGGCTGCATCTGCTTCTACTAATCCTTCCACGTCTCTCTCCAGCTGTAGCTCATTCTTGAGTAAAAATCTCCCATTCAGGTGCCTTGTTCTACAACCTCTAGACCGCACATTCTGTTTAATGGCATCTCTGCATCCCTCTTCCTTGTCCCAGTACCACAGGCATTATGGATCCTGAAGTCCACAGTGGTTTTGGTTCCTTGATATTTAGTTTGTTCGGGATTTCTTTGTGAACTGAGAGTTGTCAGAGTTAGGGGGTAACATTGGGTTTAGGATCTCTACCTATGATAGATCATGACAATTAGAAGTTGCATATTTAATCGCTGACCTCCCAAGCTACAAAGCTTATTCTGTTTAGATGACTTTTCAGTCTTTTCTTTGGGTGGTTTCATGGGAGGGGCTTGTACAATGACAGTACGCCATTAGGTATTTGGGAATTATAGGACTGTCATCCTCACAAGAAGGTGAACACTGCATCCCTCCCAAAGGAGTCACCACTTCCCCCCCCGACAGCCATCTCCTCCCATGTGATCCTCCCTTATGATACCACTCCCAGGGTTAGGATCAGGTAGTGGCTGCCTTCCCCTGGCCACATGGCAGGAGACTTTATCCTCGGGTTCAGTGAAATATCACTTGCGTGAGTCAGTGCTTGAAAATACACTATTTTCACACATTTGCTACTTGGAAACCACTGGGCAACAACGCATGTCCGACCTTCTCCGTTTCCCACAGGTGTTCCGATGACAAAGATACCTCACGTGTGTGTGAATTGACCAGGCCGCAACGGGAAAGGCTAAAACACTGGTACACCAAACACCCTGGGAAGAACAAATCCATACTGTATTTGGCCTTGTATACAACCCACAGACTTGGGACTGGGGTGTAACAGCCACCAAGGAAAACAGGGAACCCCATGCACTTCTGAAAAGAGAAAAGAAGACATTGTGAATCGTGCTACAATTTCTTACCCAGAATGTACTTCAAATTTCACCAACAAATACACAATTTTCCCACATTTGCCATTGGGAAACCACAGAAACACACTGGCAACAACGCATTTCCTACCTTCCCAGGTTTCTACATATATCCCGACAAGAACCAGACCTCACATGCGTGGGTGTGCTCACCTGGGTGCAAAAGGGTAAATCATCCGTATGCCAAGTGCTCTGGAAATACAAGAATCACTGTGCATTAGTTGCCACCGCCCAGCTTTCCCTCTTCAAACCCTCTCAGGCACCTTTGCTCACTCTCTTCATACATCCAGTATGTAACAAGATACACATGGTTGGTTTTAGCACAAGAAAACATTTACTTGTGAGCAGTAAAGCCGCGTCAAGGCACCAAACGCTTTACAGGCCGTCCTGGTTCTGGAGTCCTGCACTGGGGAATGCAGGACCTAGTTCTCCATGTCGACGCCATCAAGTGTCTGGCACCTTTCCTCCCATGCCCAAAGTGTTGTCTTTCTCTTAAGTGGGCTGTGATATATTGTTCCTGCAATGTATTTAAGGCCAACCTCTGCCGTCAGATTCCCCCTCTCTTTCAGATCAGGCTGGAGGTCATGCAAACGGTGGTGGGTTAGGAACATACCTGATAGGTTTGTGTATGGAGGGCTGAAAATCAGAAGCGAAGCAGGGGCGTAACTGAGAGAAGGACGGATAGTCTAAAATGGCCTGATAACCTGATGGGCCGTAGCAGCAGAGTCTGTGGAGATAGCAGAATGCTGGCTCATGTCAGTGTGGGCCTGGTGCATCGTGCAAGCTTGCATCTGTGTTCACTGCGTGCACTGAGGAAAAACTAATCGCTTTGGACGAAAATGGAATGGGAGAAAACATACACCCATACATGATGCCAGCATGCCACATGTCGTTCAAAAGACGTTCCTCCGCGGCGGTTCTCCTTGCATTCTGGGACATGTAATTCTGGATTTGTGACGGAATGAGCAAAGCGAAATGTTTGTGTGTGCGCGTGTGTGTGTTAGGGAGACATTTGTTGATAAAGGTGGCTGGCAACCATAGTGAATTTAGCAATAAAAAAGTCCAATTTCCAGTGAAATACAATAGCTAAATAGCTAGTGATTAACATGCTGCCACTTGATGCACAAACATATTTAAAATACAAACCTCAAAATCTGCAATGGTTTTATGATTGAATTTTGTTGATGTGCTTTATCATCTATTTTATGCAGTGAGTACTATTTTGGAATCACATATTAATTAATCATGCAGGCTTCACATTATAAGTCCATCGAGAATGATGTGCGTACACAGCATTATTTTAAGTATGCCCTTTCTGAGGAAGCCAGCTAGGAGAAGGCGTGGCAGTATTATGGGCCATTTGCGAGTAAGTGTTTTAGCAGTTGGAATAGATGTGACTCGATATATGAAACCCCACTCTAAAGACATCATTATGGGCGATTTCAACTTAGGCTTAAACTACCCATTGGATATCTACGCAGGCCTCCTAGCCAACTCTATGAAAGCCCAAGGTTTTAAACAAAGAATCTGTTCCCCTACCCATGAAAAAGAACGGACCTTAGACTGGATAGCCGACAACAACTGCATCACTGACATCCTGTCCAATACCCCTACGCCTTGGTCTGCTCATAACACTATAATCTTCACCACTACTCTTATCACTAAAACTGCTAAATATCCCCCATTAGCACCCACGGCTCCATCCAGAAGTATGAAAAATATCCACAGTGATAATATGTTACCACTCCCAACACCCTTATTGGACTTGGAGTTGACGTATTCTGAAAACGACCCATCGCACTGGTCAGTCAATACAATAAAGTTATGCTCGCAGCTATTGAAAAAGTAGCCCCATTGAAAAGCAAAAAAGCCAAACCTACTGCACATATTATTTCCTGGTTTACCCCCGAACTCAATACCATGCGTGCAACCAAAAGGTCTGCAGAAAACAACTGGCTAACCTCGCCAACACTGGCGAACAAAACTCTCTTCCAGACACTAGCCAACAGCTATAAAAAGGAAATCATTAACGAAAAGAGCGAAGTCTACAACCTAAGAATCTCGAACATCCAGTCTAATACCGGATAATGATTTAACATTCTCCACGAATTGGAATCACCAGCACCTACCCCAGACCATACCTACAAAGGTGTTCCAATATTCAAAAGGCTCAAGCAGACAACCACATTGTCCCAACAACACCTCCCTCAACGGAACGCCCCAAGGACAACAAATTTGCTTTCGCACCACTGTCCATCATAAACACCATTCATATTTTTAAAGGCCTTAAACCCTCCATATGCAAGGGCGACACCTACCGTGCAACCTTGGTAAAATAATGCACGACTGAATTGGCACCCTTCGTTACCAGCCTTATCAATAGCTCATTTGCCACTAACACAGTTCCAAAAGACTTACAAACCGCTTCGGTTCTACCATTACTTGTAAAACCTTGTAAAATCTTCTCTAGACCCTAACATCCCTACCAATTTCCACCCCATCACCACATTACCTTTTTTTACTAAAAATCCTTGATTGTGCAGCCTATCTGCAAATCCAAAAATTCCTGGAATTCAACAAGCTCCTGGGCCGAAAACAATCATGTTTTAGACCAGGCCATGGAACGGAAACAGCCCTGTTAGACTTGAAAACACAAATGGACCAATATATTGACAAAGGTGACTTGTGTATTCTCTTTCTGCTAGACCTCTCTGAAGCTTTTGATTTGGTCAATCACGACATTTTGTGCCAACATCTTGAAACTGCAACCCACTTTTCCCCTGAAGCCATCAAATGGACTAAATCCTTTCTTTCTAACCGGACCATGAGGGTCTTTTCTGATACCTCAGCAGCCCCACCTGCACCCGTGACCTGCGGCGTAGCGCAAGGTTCCTGCGTGTCACCTACCCTATACAATGCATTCACTAAGCTCTTATTCGACAAGCCTGACAAAATGGGTATCTTGTATACAAACTATGCAGACGATACACAAATATTCATTACAGTCACTGGATGTTATGACTTAGACTCTAAAAACCTAAAAACCTAAACAAAATCTACCTTGCAATCCAGGCATGGATGGCACTCAACAAATTGTGTCTCAATGACAACAAGACCGAGTTCATTCTAATAGGAAATAAAACTAAACTAAGCAATCTCCCACAAGATTACAAATCATTCAACATCGACGGCAGCACTATCACGGTCGCTAATGAAATAAAAATTCTTGGTGTCAACATTGACTCTTCCTTCACCTTAAATAGACAGGTCAACGCCATAATGTCCTCTGCTGCCTATACAGCTCTCCACGGACAACTCCATCACCCTGCCAAGAGCGTTGATACTATCCAGGATTGATTATTGCAACTCTTTATTTGCTGGAACTAGCACTAGAAATATAAAAATAAAATACAAACTGTACAAAAGAATGCCATCAGAGGGGCATTGAATATTCCCTACAATGAACACATTTTGTCTATTAGGAGGAATATCCATTGGCTCCCAGTCCATGACAGAATCAAATTTTAAATTCTTATGCTCACACACAAATGTATGTCTAATAATGCGCCAGCTTAGCTTGGCAACCTGATCAACAAATCGCTATCTAACAGACCTACTCAGTCATTTTACACCAACCTGCTTATCACCCCTAGATTTAGAAGACAGAAAGCGGGTGGCTCAAGCTTCCCTGTGATAGCACCCAAATTGTGGAACACTCCCTACTCATCTTAGAAATGACACATTCTTTTGGTCATTCAGGAAAAACCTAAAAACCCTACTATTTAAGTTGGACCTCTCTAACCAGACACTGTGACCTTCAGTTCCCCCTGCATCTACAATGACTCTGCCCTCCTACCAAGACAAACACTAAGTATACATATCTGTTGCTACCTTTTGCTCCCAAGCTAGCATGTAATTCTTTTCATGTGCAATGGACCTGTGACCTTATTATGTAAATGGATCTCTTGAAACAGTAAAAACCTGTAACCAACATGCTACTAAGCTAGCATGTAATTTTCTTTTTTGAATGTGCAATGGATTTGTGACCGTACTATGTAAATGGATTTTCTTGAAGCTTTAAAAACCCGTAATCATTTTCTTAAGTCTCAGCGCCTAGTTGCCTCTGGGCTTTGCGCGCTTTACAAATGTACAAATAAATAAATGACTGGCCCATCCCTTATATATAAGAGAAAAACTCGTTCTAAATGTTGGCAACATGGCGGATTCCTTAGGATTCGGACTGTTGTGTTGCAGGCTTGGAGTATTGGCTCTGGACAATGCGTGGTAACAATAACTGGCCCGTTTGATCTCCAGCAATCCTCAGTCTTTCTAAAAGCAATAATCAGGCAAACAAATGAAATGGCTGATTTTAAGGGCATTAGCATGATAAGTAAGAACACAAAATCAGTCGCAGTCCTTGTGAGGCCTCCTTTGATTCCTTTGAACTGTCAAAAGATGGCAGAATCAAATCGAAAGTGCTTGAGGTTACGGGAGACACAGCTCGAGACAATAATTGGGTATTCAAAGAGAAAACAGTTCAAGTATCACAGGGGTGCTCATATCGGCTCTTATGCCTCACATCCCTGCGCACCAATCCTTGCTAATCCTAAACCCGCTCTTGTTTCTTGTATGCGTGTAGTGTCTCGGAGAGCTGATAACCGCCTTAAGGCGCCTTGTTATTGAAATCTAAAACATTGTGGAATAATAAACCCATTCGGACTTCACAGTGCACCCGCCTGTCCTGGGTTTTCCCTTTCACTAGGTTTTCTTCAGAGCTTCAGCTCAGCTGACAAGTGAATATGTAACATCACATTGTTATATAGCGCTGCGCTTCATGCCAGGTTCTTCACGCTTCTAAGCATTGTAAAATGCCATCGGGCGGTTGGAGGGCTGAGTTGGCCCTGCTGAAATGCGATCTTCTGTCTAGGCCGGGGGTTAAGTATTTAAAATACTTAGCAATCCACAGCCTCAAATACAAATACTGTATTTGAGATTGTGGATTGCAGGCATTATGTTTGGGATGGGTGCTGTGAGACACATGAGTTTTCTATTCATGCGCAGTGCATTGACTTCTTAAGAATTTCTTTTGCTGCATATTAATGCCAGTAACAGAGTGACAAAATTATATTTTTCTATCATTAATGGATATGCATACACCATAGTACCAGCTATTCTCAATACAAGCTGCTGTAAAATGCACCATCACTCTTGCACACGTAAGAATAATGTACAGCCATTAGTATGTAAAACCTAATGGTTTTTATGTCATATTTCTGTGGGTTTGGACAGTAAATTCCACATTTCGGAAGCCATTTTTTCTAATATTTTCGCCGGGGTTGACCCCCTGCATTCTTCTTGATGTGGGTTGGGCTCGCTCTGTGCTCGCTCGCTCACAAATTTGCAAGGAGAAATGTAGGCCCCACTACCTTTCAAAGTCACCAGTCGCCACTGGAAAAAACTGAGTGTGGTGTGGAAAATAAATGGGAAAGAGGTTCAGCGAGTGAAATGCTACCAATATCTGGGCATAATAATAGACGAAAGGTTAAGCTGGGAAGAACAGTGGAAGGCTAATGAAGCTAAATGTATGTCCATTGCATATGTTTTGAGTAATTTCATCGGCCGCCATTGTGGTATTTCTATCAAGACAATATTACTATTATACACTTCTAAGGTAGTCCCCTGCATGCTGTATGGGGCTGAAGTATGGGGATATAAACTGACTTGAGAATTAGCAAAACTCAAAGCTAAGATTCTGAGACTTCTATTCCATATGTCAGCATCCATCCACATTAAGTTTCTACTGCTGGAATTCTCTATTGTGAAAATCACTGAACTGTATGAACATAAGATAGCTATGATTTATGAGAAATGCCGTCTCAAGGAGTGTCTTTATGAGCGCCTTCGTAGGATGGCAAATCAAACACACATTGGGTCCCTAGTTCGGCTCCAGGTGAAACATAAGAAATGGATCAAAGAAAACCTGAGCCTAAAGAATCCTGCGTCTCTATTCCAAATAAAAAACTGCTGTAAAAATACCATTCAAGACCACTACAGAGAAAGAGATGTGGTGAATCTAACATCGCTGGTAAATATTGGACCATTCATGACCCACTGTTAGGGAGAATTCTCTGTAAAGACTAATTTCCCAAACCTAGTGAGTCCCCCAGCAGCTTTGCTGGATTTTTGGGGTTTAATTTGTTATCCTGCTAAGAGTGAGACTCTTTTTCTCCCACTCTTAGGCATGATTTGAGAATGTCCTTTGACTTTGTAATGTGTTTTATGGGCTATGGGGTCTTTTACTCCATAGGGCTTCATGTGTTTTTGGTAAGTGTGTTACACAGCACCCTCAGTGCAGTAACACAGGGGTGTCATAGTGGCCCCCAAACATAGATTCCATACCCTGGGACTGACTACTGTCTCCCAGGGCATGTAAAGTGACCATTGACTTTACTAGTCTTAAATTATGAACAGAACCAGTACAAACCATCATATTGTGGAAGTACTGGTAGGGGTAATTTGATTGCCCCTGGGTCTCTTTTTCAAGGGGGCACTGTCCAGTCCCCCCTTGTCGAGTTTCTGGCTGGTGGCAGTGGTTTCCACGCAAAATATTCCACTGGAATATTTCCTATGGGATTTTCCCATTCATTTGAAACGCACCACTTTTTTGGTGCAATGTTAAAGATACCGCTGGGTTATTTATTTAATATTTATTCCCCGGTTGGGTCTTTTTGCCAGGACTCAGTTTTAAAATGGTGGTTGTGTTCGCCTCTGTAACTCCAACCCAAGTCGAGCCCTTTGTTCCACTTTTGGCGGGCTTCTGCACAGAAGCCTCCAAAAGTGGTGCCACTCTGTCTGGGTCTACAGGATGTGTGGGAGGGGGGAATAGGCACCCTGGACTGAGTTGCCTCGGCAACTCAAGTCGCACTCTTGTGTGATTGGCTCAGTGGCGAGCCGCCCGGCTCACCACTTAGCATGTTTGAGTGACAGCTAGGACTGATGAATGAGGGTATTATGCATAAAAGCAGGGCTTTGGGGACTGGAACTTCGGAAGTCGCCACAGGACCAAAGGTATCCGAAGAGGGAGAAGCTGAGCCGACCTGCAACGACGACACCACCGGTGGAGCCCTGCTGAACCGAACTCACCACTTCCCAACGACAGAGAAGATCTTCTTCCAGGAGAGTCTTCTTCCTTTGAGCTGGTGGGGTTAACTAGTTTGCCTTTTTTCGCCTTCCTGGATCGTCTTGTGGTCGAATCGCACGTGCCAAGCACCCCGGTGGCCGGATAGCCATGCTTCACCACTAGTGCGAATAAAAGGGTAGTACCTTTTAACCGGGAAACTCTGCGACTGGTTTCTTCACTGGCAGTGCAACGACATCCAGCTTTCCTCCACGTCGAGATCTTCTCTTCCCCTGGACGAAGCGCCGACTTGCACCCGCTGCCAGGAACAACTGCCCCCGCTGGAGCTTTCTCGCCATTTCAGATACTGTGTCCCGCCTGGTCTCCCTTGCAACAGACTGTTCAAGGTGTCCCGTAAATCCTTGACTCTCTATCCTGGGGTGACCTCGGACCTGTTAACTAACTTTTCTGAACTGATCTAACTCCTTTTTGAACTATCTGCAAAGACTTTTAAAGTGTACTTCAACTGTGTGATCTTGGACAGATTCCGCCTTGCTCTCTCCAAGAGTGGGCCTGGCCTATGAACTTTTTGCTCTACAGTAGACCCTGCCTTTCTTGACTTGCTGTGATTCTTTAAAAGTGTTGGTATTGTGTGTTTTCCTATTTCTGCCTTTTCTCTCCCTTTTTTAAAACTGAATTATTGGAGTGCCATCTATGGTTACGCGCTCACCTCTGTTTTGCTAAATAAGTGGTGTACTAACCTAAACTTGTCAAATAATTAATTAGGGAGGTGTATATATTTCTAGTGACTGTGTTTGAACTTGCTTGACATATTAGTGCCAGTGTATTTTTACAAGTGTATTTTAAAATAAATAATGATATACCTTTATTCCAAAGCTCTGGTCAGTGTTTGCTTGTGCTACTGTGTTTTTAGCCCTATTGTGTATACTCTATATAATGCCTAACTCTTCTTCAGAGAAGTCTGACTGCTCAGCCACAGCTACCAGGTACAACTGGGTGGTACAGACTGCTACCAATTGGGTTTACTGCTAACACCTGTAGTCTTAAACTTTTTGCAGTGGTCCCTAAGGGAATTGAACAGGTTTCTGCCTAACACCCACTGGTTAGTAAGAGTTAACTGTGGCACTTACATTGATGGTTACATCAATAGTGAAAGCTTGAGAAAGTATTTGCTGTGTAAATTTAATTGTGCAAATGTGATGGAAATAATGGGCGTACGTAAACACCTAAAGCGAGAGTGGTTTTGATGTATTAACGCATGTATTTAATGTTGTTTTTGTTTTGTACAAAGCCCTGTGAGGCTAAATGCATAAAAAAAATAAAGAAACAATATACAATTATTACTGATCGCATTGATAATTGCATGCTGTTCACCTTTTTGCATAGCCATCTATACGACTAAACAAATTCACACAAAAAGGAATGTCCTAGCTTCAAGTTAACTTTTATTTAATACTCGAGTGTTAAAATCCCCAACACAATACCCTCCATACGCCCTCATCCCAACACAATACCATCCCCAATACAATACCCCGACACCCTCATCCCCAACACAGTACCCTGCCCACACCCTCATCCCCAACACATTACCCTCCCCACACCCTTATCCCCAACACAATACCCTTGCAGTCTGTGTAATACATTTGTCCATTACCTCCTCCTCTTGGCACCCTTTGTCGTGGGAGTAGCAGCATGACAGGTGGGGCGCTGGGAGTGCCTTTGTGGCATGCTCGCCACACTTACCTCATTATGGTTGGCTGAAATGGAACTGCCCGGTTCACTGCTCCGAAAATGCTGAAGGGTGAGGGTTATGGCCCTGGAGATGTTCTCATTGGTGGCTGACATTTGCTCACATAACTCCCACACCCTTTGGCTCATGAGGGTAGTACTAGCAGTTCCCACAGAAGCACAACAATACAGTCGGTCCCTGGCACTAGACACCCGCCCGGAGGCACAGAGCAACGCATCACACATTGTCTTTGCATCAGACTGTTGCTCCTAAACCATGCACTTCCTTATATTCTGCTGCCCCTCCATCTGTGTGAGTCTCTCCCAGATGTCATCCATGGTGTGTTGTGGCACTGGCCTTGGAGAGGGATGGAGGTGCCTTCCCTGGCTGCCAGATGACTGCTCACCATGCACCTCATCATCATCTAGTGGTGACTCCTTATCCTCTGTATGGTGCCAATGGAGAGCACAGTGGGAAGACAAGGGGAAGGGAGAAGACTGCATGGGCAAGTGTCCGGGCAGGGGGGATGATCCCTGGGACATCTCCCTCACAGGGGCGGCTAGAGAGGTTGATCCAGTGGTGCCAGAGTCAGGTGCTGCTGTAACAGCAGGTGTGGTGCTGGTGTCCAGTGTAGTTTCCTGTTCCACTGCCTGTATATCGTCTGCACTTAGGTGGATCGTTTGCACTGTAGACTACCCAACAGTGGTAGGAGGTCCTGCACGCTCCATCATGGGCGCTGTTATGGGCCACAACTGTGGCAGGTGTGCCTGGGCCCCTGGAGGTGTCAGCAGCAGAGCCCTTTGACTGGGGTGTCGTGGAGGTCTCCTTCTGGGGAATGTCCTCTCTTTGTGTGGCATAACTTGCTCCTTTCCTTGCACATGAAGATCCAAGTGTGCCAGACCCACTGGAGCCTTCCATGGAGAGCTGGGTGTCTGGTGTGCCTGTTGGGAGATAGAAATAAATGCATCATTACCCTTGCTGGAAGGTTGTAGGGTGTGCTCTCATGCAGTGTATGCAATGTACAATGGGTTCACAATGGCATACCACTCCATGGTGGCCTTCTTCATGCGACAGGCAGTATGATGGATTAGGGGCATCATGATTAAGAGTGAATCCCAAGTTTTGGGTATGTGTGCCTTGCCTGGACTGTTGTGCCATGTGCTTGACGGCTGTACAAGGGATTATGTGCCAATGTAGGGCTGGCCCGTTGTTATATGCATATCCTCTTGTCCTGTGACCTGAGGGATGCTTTGCTAGCCATGGGACTGTTGGTGTGGCATTAGGTGGGTATCACTCTTCACAGAGGCCTTACTGCTACTGCTTTGTTGCATTTCTTGGTTTGACCCAGACGTATGTATCTGTTGCATTTGGGCCATATGTTCAGTGCGTGGCAGCTCTTCGGCGGATGTATTCTTACATGGGTGTTGAATGTGCTAACACGAGGTGGTGGGGATATACCTTGTGAATGGGTGACTATACATGATACTTGCTGTACCATGGTTGTTGGGTATGTCCTACATTAAGGCCACCTCCTTTTGAATGGTGTACCTTTTAGGGACCTCACACCTACCATGTCCATTTCTGTACTGTCACAAGGTGTTTCATGTGTTGCTGCTGCATTGGCTGAGTGAATTTCTGGTGGGTGACTGCGAGTGTGTCTGTTGCCATTCCATTGTAGTTGTTGTGCATGGGGCCCATGATTCACTCATGTACTCACCATGGTCTTCCTGGCTGCTGGATGCTGCCTCTGCCATGGCCAAGGTCTCAGGCCCGGCATGTGGTGGATGCTCTTCGCCCTATCCTCCCACTGTGTGAGCTGCAGTGGGGCCACAGTTCATCCTCCTGTGGCTGCTGTGTCCCTATGGTGATTGCAGAAGAGCATCCGCAGCCTGGTTCTTAGGTAGTTCCAGTGCTTCCTTATGTCATTGCAGTCCCGTGGAACATTACCCACAGCTGCCACCTTGTCCCTCATTTCTGTCCAAATGGCTTTCTTGCACTGGGAGGATGTCTTGCGATGGTCTGGCCCATACAGCTCCTGTGCATGGGCCACCACCTCATCTGCCAGCACAGTGAGAGCCTGCTCAGTAAATTCTGGTTTTCTTTGGTGCGTTTCTGGCGCCTCCCCTTTGCCTGAGAACATGTTTGGGGTGTGTTTTGGACTTGGATGGCAATCCCTTAATGGTGATTTTGAGTGGATTGTTTTTGGTAACAGTAATTCCGCCAATTCTGCCTGCGTGCTCCAGCCAAGTTGTGATATGGCGGTAATTCTGATGGACGCCACAGTGGTAACAGTAACTCTGGCAGAATTACCACACGACTTACTGTCATGTATGGGCGTAGTATTAGTGCCAAATCGAGTGTCCATAGCCCTTTAAGGAAACTGCAGCCAGGTGCTTGGAAGTTGGCATGGCAACGCTGGCGTCCTGCATACTCTTCCTGGGTCTACCGCTGGTGCCGAACAACACAAAGCATTGTCATGTGTCATTGTGTTCTTAAGCACCTCCCACACAGTTGCTGGTGCTTCTGATTGCAAATTGTTGGCGCTGCTAAAGTCTTCGTACTCTGTTCTATGTTCTAGTGTGGTATCCTGTATCCATATTCTTGGAACCCTTCCTCGCCCCGTCCCTCTTTGTATTTGGTTTGCTTTGGTACTTCGACCCGGATTGCTACTTCGATTTGCTCTGGCCCGCCTCCTTCTGTTTTCTTCGCTCGACTTGTTTACAGACCTTGGATTGCTACCGGACCTGCCTTGCCTACGCCCCTTGTACCTTGCTGCTGCTCCCGACCTCGGCCTGCTCCTGACTCCGTTTGCCTGCTGTTTTGCTCCCTTCTTGCCTTATCTGTTGCCGACCCGGATTGTGTATGGATTTCTGATTGGAACTTTGCGCAAGCATTTTGCATTTTGAACTTTGTTTTGCAAGTGCACGGACTAGAGACGGCCATAGTTTACTAAGGCGTCCTTGTGCCGTCGGAATAGGGTGTTGGACTTTCCTATTCCTCATTGGATATCTGTCTTCCTGCTTCATCACACCAAGATCAATTCATTGGCAGGAAAGAGGACATTAGTATGGTAAGATTTCTAGTGTGATTGATTGTGGTGATCTGTTTTCTGTTGGGGGCTCGTAATTATATCTTTGAGTTTTCTCTTCTAGAGAAGATCGCACAAGCCTGCATATAATACCTCACCACTTCTGACTGCTTCTTGATATTTGGAATAAGGTCAGTGGGTATCACCTAAGAGTGTGTTTTATGCCCTGCTATATTACGCATTGTGTTAACCACTCACTTCACTTGCAGGTCCAGTACCTTATCTACACAACCTGCACCTCGTCCTGCATTACCTGTATCTCCTCCTGTGGCAACCGTGTCATCTTCTGCAACGTCTGCAGTACCTGGGTCTCATACGGTATCCTTTCTTTCCGCTGATTGACCGTTCTGGTTGTCATTTTATAGAACCAGACTGTGCATCAGCGGGAAGAACTTGTTGACTACACTATGTGGGAAACCCGCATCTGACACTTACGGCCCTATTTGTAATGAGGGCCCATGACCTGCCAAGGAGCCATCGCAGAGCTGCTACCTGGGGGTGGTACTTTCTCCTAATTCAAAGAAAGATGGCTGCCATGTACTTTAAAGCCCCAGATGAAAACCAAAAGACTGCAGGTGAATCCTATCATTCCAAAGAGGCTGACGAAAACAGGGTAAACCTTAGCAAATACCAAACACAAAGAGAAAGCCACAACTTTGGGAAGACATAAAAAGAGTTTGTTGCAGAGAGCACAAAACGCAGAGAACCTAGTAGACACAGAAATCATAGCATGGTCCATTGACTGCCATATCTGCAGGAGCTGAGAGGTCTAAAGGAGCTGAGAACCCTAAGGTAGCTAAGAAGCTTGAAGCAGGTAAGGTGCTTTGGAAAGCTCAGAGGCATAGGGGTGCTAAGAGCACTGACAGTAGCACCTTCTGTGTGGCTGATCCCTGCCCAGGCGAGCAACCCAACAAACGGGTGAGGATATCTAGGGTCTGGTGGAGGAGCGAACAGGGCACTGTATGCATGAAAGTGAAGTGGACACTAGTACCCTTGGAGCTGATATAAGTAAGAAACAGGTGCAATGGACACCGTAACCCTGGGAGTTGGGACAAGTGAGGGATACTATATCACTGGGAGCTTCTCTGAGACTGTATTAGTCAAGGAGCAAGCTCAGCGCTATATCCATGAGACAGACTTGTCGATTACTATTAGAAGACTGGGCACTAAATACCTGAGACTGTGTGTGTGATGAATTCATACACTTGCCAGAAGCAGTACATGGGATCATTAAAGTGGGTAAATCCTGCAAGGTCTTATACATCAGTTTCCCTGATCAATCTATCAGAAATGCAGCTCTTATAAAGCCCTGATTCCTCTCCAGCCATTTGGCCTAAAAAATGCACTTATATTGTTCTTGTCAGGCAATGGGTCCTTCAGGGAGTACCAGGGTTTAAATATACATTGTAAGGACTGCAGACACAACTCTGCCTCTGAAGAGAAAACTGGAAATGATTTAGGTTATTTGCCTTGATACTGGGTAAACTCTCACATCTAGGACATTGTTTGAAATAGTCCATTCCCAAATGTGCAGAGCCAAACTGCAAAGAATGCGAGACGGACTTTCTCCCTCTTTGCTTAAATAAAACATTTTAGGAGTGTGTTAATAATTCTGAACTATCTATTCGGTGAGCAGGAGAAACAGGATTACAGAGCTAGGTGAAACTGTTAACTCCATGAGATTGATGAGCAATACAGTGTCTTCCAGAGACTGATAGAAGTCCAATACTTTGAAGGATATTGTAATGGGCTCCTTCGCAACGTTCTTGTGCTAGAGATCCAAGATCAGTTTTAAAAACGTAAATGAGTTCTTGAGCGCTCTGATCCAAGACGGATTGAAGTTGTGGTGGGGAGACAATCAAACGTTTCTCCTGAGAGACAATAGACTGCTCCCATTAGAAAGGAAGCTGGATTTGAAATGTACTTATCCTGAGTTGTACAAAGGGAACCACATGGATTTGAGACACCACCAGCCCATCTAAAAGTAACTCACTGACCCTTTTAAGGCTCCCACCCTGCCATGGAGAAGGACTCACAAAAAGGAGTCCAGACCATCACTCACGAACTGAAGTCTCTCGCATTGCACCAAAGGGGACTTTGCTTGATGTATACTGTATTTATTCAAGCACTTCAGGACACCTTCAGTTGGATTTATTTACAGTAGCCATAGAACAGCAGCAATGCCCCCTACTAGGATGCCCATAGGCATTTGATTTAATGCAATCAAAGGCAGACTATTAAGGAAGCCTTCCTTATGAACAGCCACTGAACCCAGATACAGAAGATGTACTCTTTTCAGGACACCTTTCATTGTTGAACTTTTCTGAGAGATGTGTGCTCCACTATAAAGCAACTCCTCACAGAGTGATAACATAGCATCACACTGTTCCTTGGAGAAGGGTACTCCTTTCTTGATAACCTGAACACTGTCAATGAATTGGTGGATTCTGTCAGGCAATCATTTACAGAGAAATCCTGTATTTTATATTTTACATTTTGAAACAGAAACCTACCAGGCAGTAGGGTCGGCCATTATTGTCTAATAAAGATCCTTTACTCTACGGTACAGCAGTCTGCTTGGCAAAACAGAAGAGTGAGGATTGTCACATGGTTGCCATGGATTGGCACATAAAGGCCAGATAAAAGGGTGTACCTAGCAAAGAAATGTTCATTAGGGACTGTATACAAATTGGTCCACAATAACAAACTGATAAGGTCTGAAATAGGATGGATAGTCTCCAGGATGTGGATATTGCTTCGGGACAGCTTAACAAAAGAAAGTAGGCCTCACGATTAATTTGGTGGTATCCGGCTGGTAAATCTGGTGGGATACTACCAAACAGTATTACCGTTACCGGCACTTGATCTGCTGGAATTATCATCAGATTACATATGGTGGTAAGTGTATGTAATTCCCCCATTCCATGGAGTCCATAGGAATCCATACAGGGAGTTGCCAGTATAAAAGTAATACCAGCATTTTTTGTTGGTGGGGTCAGGGCTGGACAGGCCCACTGGAACACCAGGACTTTCATGGGTTGGCCTTGGTGGCATAGGGCCTCTTTCTAGGGCCTCTTTCTTGCATGGGGTCCCAGAGAAGGATAAATAATTGATTGAACGAAGGAACATCCAGGCCAGCATGGTGGTTCGCTATTACACTTGCTGTGGCTGGTGCATTTCTTTCCCGCTACCTGGGGCCGAGGTCACAAGCGTGGCGCGCCTGTGAATTTGTGAGTGGCACCGGTCGGAAACAAACCACACGTGCCCTTTAGCCATAGACTGTGCTGACTGTGCTCCCATCACATGATGTGCACATTGCGCAGGTGCAGAGCGGAGCCCAAGCGATCTCATTGCTGAATCTGCTGCTGCTGAGTGCTCAGATGAGGCGAGCAGCGCGGTCAGGCTGGCGAAGCCATTTGATTTTCAGGTGAGGTGCGAATCTATGCCATTGCTAAATATATGATATATTTATTTAGCAATTGCATTTTTTTTTATTTTGTGCTATACATTCAGGCTCCGCTATTGCCAGATCAGCTGCGTGTAAAAGTTGCTGGGTAAACGTGGGCGGGTGGTGGGGGGCTAGTATCTTCCATTCACCCTTCTTTTGGTTGAAGACTGGTCTGGTGATAGAATTTAGCTGAAATGAAAACATGATATGCCTGATTCATAGGACGTTTTCTTATGGGATCGCGCCATTATAAAACACTTCCATGAATCAGGCCCATGATGTGTCTAGTGCGTGGTGAAATGAGAGGCTGCGGAATGTGTCTAGTCCAAATGCAGAGTTTGCATTGCTGCTTCTGGCTCCGCTGGCTGCCGGACGGTAGGGGAAACCACATCCCACAGTAATGCATATATGACTGGACTCCACAATCACTGGCTCTGTGTGGACAAAAAGACGAGTGGTGATTACGGCCCTAAACGAAAGCAGTGTGTGTACGTACCATCCTGTGCAGACTGCACTGGTGTTGGTTGCCTTTTCCGAAAGCACATGCAATATCAACCTAGAGTCGATGGGCCTGATTTACAAAGCATTTTCAATGGTTTGTGAAACAGGCCCCCCATCATGTCCACATGCAGTGAAAGAGTTCCCCCTGGATGCGAGCCATCCTCTCTTCTCCTCCTGCCTCGAGCGCTGCCCACAAGTTCTCTTACCGCCACTGTGAGTGCTAGATGGATGCCCCGACGACAGTGCGCCAATCTAAACCAATGATGCGTCTACAAGTTCTTTACTAAGCTATCAGTGTAATAAAAAGTCCCTCCAGATTCAGATTTTCTAATGTTGGGGATTGGTGTGATAGTCCATCACGCGTGTGCTAGACTCCTGAAGTTGCCAGGGATCCAGTGCTTGGCTTAATCATTGTGTTAATTACCCCTGTGTCTTGTGTCTAGTTCTGTGTCTAAAGTTTGGGGCTCAGGGCTTTCAGTCTATAGATCCGAGTTCAAATAATCGCGCAGTCTTATTGCATTGACACAATTAACTTTTTTAAGACTTTCAAACGTATGTGCCTGTATTTGATCAATTCTTGCTACTAGTATTTGAAAATCGGTTTATTCGTTATCCAAAATGGCCATGCTGTGCAGTTCTTTATTAGTTTAATCCCACTTTCTAGTGTCCCACATTCTTTACATGATAGTATTAGTATAAAATTCATTTTCACAGACCTAGCAAATTTGTTTGTTTTTTACATATTGCTGTTTTATGTCTCTGTGTGAATATGAAATGAATTAAGGAAGATGCTATCTCTACAAGTGTCTCAGCGTGGTTGCGAACCTGAGACTTCTCCTATGCGAGGAACCCACTACAGAAACCCAGAAACCTGCATGTAGCCTGGATGATCCACGATGGGTTAAGAGCAAGGAGGGGCTCGTGGATGAACAGTGCTCACTGAGTAATGTGTCAGCCTGGCTCCTTGCTCGGGGTTCATCACAGTTGTACTATAGCGCTGCTGATCCTTTAAAAGACTGTATCCGATGTTTCTTCCTGTGAATTGTATTGCCTCTTTTCTCTAGCAAACACTGGGGAGAATCACTCGTCCTTTCAATTTACAAAGAGGAGACTTGTCCATGCCATCTTGCTGCTTTTCCGGGCGTTTGACTGTTCTTAGTTCACATCTCCTCCGAATCATTTTTGAAAACGAGAAAGAGTCAGGGAGTTCAGCATTTTATTCTGCACATTTCTCTCCCTCCAGCAGCAGTTGAACCTCTTTGCATAGCGCCGGTGAGAACTGACCCAGTATTTCAATATAATGAAACATGTCTACATCTCCATACATCTCCATACCTCGCATCCACACAATTACATTTCAGCCACCAAATATCTTCCACTCCAGTGAAGTCAGTCAGATGGTTTGATACTGGGCTAAAACCGGGACAGAGTTCAGTTAAATTCACATAAAAGCACTGGTTACTGGCTGCACATTTCTCATCTTTTGAGGATGAAAACAAATTAATGATTTCTTTTCGAGTGCCCCAAATCATTCGTAATTCTTTTTAACCTTGGAAGTATTGTCAATGCTGCATCGGCCAAACGAATCGTCCTCACAGCACAAGTGGGTTGTGAAGTGTGCCGCTCTTCTCCAGGACTCGAGATGTGGATTCATGCTGGAATTCCCGGGGTGCGGGAGATCATGTCAGATTTTTGGGTATGCATCGGCGGTGCTAGGGCTTGTATTTGCGCTTTGGGTTATTGGTAGTGTGGAGGCAAGGGAGAAGATTGTTGGGTGTGCAACAGTATGTGCAGTATTAGTGGAATGGCAGCAGGTGGTTGTGGGCTGCTATTCGTGAGGGGGTGTTTGTGGTATTGGCCAAGTAGACAGGTCAAGAAGGATGTCCGTGGCAATATGTATGGCGAGGAGGTGGACAAAGAGGAAACGTGCATAGGAAGGTGTGTAGGTATTGTGTGATATTGGTGGCATGGGAGCGGGGAACACATGCAGTGGAAGGAATGCAGTATCAGTCTTTGAGGGGGGTTAATGATGACTTGTGCAAGGGACAACTCGAAAGATGCAGGATAAAGTATTCAGGGCATGCAGAAATATTATGGGTGGTGTGGATGTGGAAGCAAGGTAAAGTTTAAGGGGGCGTGTCTGGTGTGTGGGATATCGGTGGTGGGAGAGCAGGACGGAAGCATGGTATAAGGTGTATAGCGCTTGGGAGAATGTGTGTGATAAGGGAGCTGGGGAGAGGTGTACAGTGTTTGCAAGGATATTGGTGATGTGGGAGCTGGGGAGAGATGTACACTGTGTGGGAGGATAGCCGTGGTGTGGAAGAGGGAGAGGTGTGTAATGTGTGGCAGGTCCTTTGCTGCAATCCATGGTTTGTTATTTGATATGTTTTCTTTTATACAGACTGATATGGCACTCGTAGTTTGTCCCTCTATCATTGAAGATCTACTTTGCTAGATCATGAACTTATTTAAAACATTACTATTTAATCTATATATGTTTAAAACATGTTTTAAATGCACTAATGTTGACTGATTTAATTCAACATTTTCTTGGGTGGTACTCCCAATCCCCTCAAAGAAGGGTTGGACGCTGTGCTTGCTCCTTCGGTGAAATATGGGGCCACTTTGGAAAAAAAATTCCAGGGCCACTTTCGGTTCCCGGTCCAGCCCTGACTGCACAAGAATGGTTAAAGGATCTGATTTGGAGCACTAATATGGAAGCCAACTACTGGAACATGAGCCCTCACCGATTGAGACCGGCTGTTGCGTGGTTTGAACTTGGAGACTTCCTAAGGATTCTTGGCATTGAGGCATTGACGGTGGTGTTGGTAGCGGGGGAGTAACACTGCAACAGCATCATGAGGTGAGATTCACCCTCTTGTAAATGTGCAAAGTAATGCCTGGACATAAAGTGTTGGTGAATGTAAGAAACTCAAGGCTCTGAATGCTATAATTCTATGTCTATCCATGCCTGTCTATACACTGTTACGATATTGTGTATGAGGATGCCAAGATCGTATAGATATTTAAAAAAAGAAAAGAAGGGGGCATGGCCTGGAGTGCCAACGATGTGGCAGCTCCTGTGATGGCCTCCATATGGGACCGCAGCAAAGACTGAATCCTTTTGGTTCCCGCTATGGTCGGAGCACTTAATCGACCAGTCCGGGTAGCGGAGCCTGGGGGGCACCTACGACGGTGATTTGGGCTCGAAACGCAGTCGCCCTCCAGAGAAACGCAGCAAGAAGAGCCGCTGACTGCGACCCCGCTCGATTCCAAAATGGAGGGCGCGCCTCCTTGCCCACGGCTCCTATTGACTCCGGGGCCGCCCTTGCAGCCGGGCTCCCCGCGGGACCCTACCACGAAGCCCAACAACTTTAGAGCTTCAAGCAGCGCTCTGCCGCGTCTCCAGCGCAGCCAGAAGCTGCCGGGGTGCCGGGCTCGGATCTAGCCCGTGAGGACTGTGCCGCCCCCACATCAGCGCCCAAAGGCTGCCCACCCAAACCTACCTGCAGCCCCTCCGGAGTGTCCGATCCCTCCTGGCCCGGGATCGGGAAACATAGGGAGTGCCTGCGACATCTTCCGCCCGCCGGCGTGAGGCCTTGAGACTCCTCCTTCTCCGCCCGCATTGCCGCAGGTTCGGCCACCACAGCTTCGGCTTCTCGCCAGGGAGTGCTGGCCCTGTGATCACCTGGCACCCTTCCTGTGGGAGTTGTGCGCCCCCGCCAGATACTGCCCTGAGACCTGGGACTGGGTGGCGGTGATCGGCGGCTCCTGCGGTGGCTGACTCATCGCCCTGACGTGCCTGAAGACACCTTGCAGCCTCTACTTGGAGCTTACACCCGCTCCCGCCGGGCTGAGGCGAACACCACCCCTGCTGAGCCCCTGCTCATTCCGCGCAGGCACTGCCTGCAAACTGCCCCCCCTGCAAATGTCCTCTATATGCAGGGGCCCTCAGCCCTTTTCCCCTAGGAACCCCCCCCAACCTGCCTATTTACGTGCACCCCCGCCAGCCAAGCCATGCTGGTGATTTCGTGGGGCGCCCTTGCCCATCCCCCCTCATTTCCACCCAGAGGGAGCCTGTCTGCGGTTCCTGCACCCTGACTTGGTCTTGGAAGGTGACCCGTGGACCTGCAACCACTCTACTTGGCGGATCTGCGCCACAAAGGTACTTTTTGCCCTCGAGGGGTGTAAAGCGCCTGCTGCCCACGCGGTCTCCTAGGGCGCCCCGACCCTTTCCACCTCTCTGACCCCCTTCAACCCTGGTGCCTGCAGTTGGGGCCCGAGATCTCCGCACGCAGTTGCCAGGCCGAGCCCCCCGGAACAGTTCCCCATCTGAGAGCCATGTCCAAAGCTTTAAAAACCGCCAAATCTGGTGACATTTCCACCATGCTGCTGGCCTCGGAGAAGGGGAAGAAAGCCGACACCCCCAAACTCACCCCCCAGAAATCCACCGAAGATAAAGGGTCGCTCGCAACCAAAGAGGATCTCCAGGCTTTCATGACCGACATTAAATCAGAATTCAGGTCCTGCATGACGGAACTCACGTCCAAACTGGAAAAAACAGAACAGCGGGTCAACGATGTCGAACGTAGGCTGGGGGAGACCGAGGAACTAGCTACGGATCACTCTAACTCATTACCGGAGGTCCAGCGCTCCATTCAGGCACTAATGGACAGAACCGAAATCCTCGAGTTCAAACAGGAGGACTTAGAGAACCGCTCCCAGCGCAACAACCTCCGCATTCGTGGGGTTCCCTCCGCAATCTCCGATAAGGAGCTCCCCGGATACATAAACCTCTTCTGTCAATCCCTGCTGCCTGATCTAGAGGAGACGCAGCTCCTGCTTGACCGTACTCACCGGTTGCGCCCCCGCCGGGTATCCGATACAGACACCCCACCAGACGTAATCACAAGAGTTCACTTTTACACCACCAAGGAGGCCATTGCAGCGATAGGCCGCTCAAAAGATGAACTCTCTTTCCAGAGCTCCCCACTGCAGATTTTCCAGGACCTCTCCCCTCTAACCTTTCAGAAGCGCAGAATGCTACGCCCACTCTCGCTCTTCCTGCGAGACCAACAGATCCACGACCGCTGGCTGTTCCCCACGGTATTGCAGTTCTCGTACAAGGGCACCCCCCGCACCATCAGCCACCTCGATGACGCAGCATCAATCCTCCGCCCGGACTCACCCGGGGGCACAGAACCGCACTCCTCTAGCCAGACAAGCCTGATGCAGGACGCCGCCTCTCCCAAGCCGAAGCGGGCCCCATGGTCAAGGGTGCAGAGAAGTCGCAGACCCAAATAACAGGGGCTGGTATATTTGAGACACGCATAGTGTTGGAACCACCAGCATATTCTCAAGCTCGCTGCGGACCACCTGCGGTCCATACCCTACTCCAGGGTGGATGCCACCATTTTACCCCTTGAGAGTATTTCAACTTTGCTGGCAATGTCACCAGATGACAGCCTGGGTGCCCGGGGGAGCCACCGACAGATCAAAATCGGTCCCCCCGGTCACAGTTTGGTCCTCCCGTTGGAGGCCACTGTTGGAAGTTCATGTCTCCCGTTGAAGACCTTCTTTGAAAAACCTTCAGCCACAGGAAACCCCAATGCGGCGGACCCCTCACAGCTATGGCTGACCCCTCACAGCTATGGCTGACTTGACTCGTTCCCAATCCCCCCCCCCCCGCAGCAAATGGACTCGGAGCACCAGCCCCCGCATCTAATACTAAAGCTCACCACCTTAAACGTCAGAGGCTTGAATTCCCCCCGAACAGGAAATCCATCCTACAAAGACTGCACAATGAGAGAACCTCGATCGCGTTCCTACAAGAAACGCACCTACTCCCAGCAGACTTTTCTCGCTTACGAAGCAGACTCTATCCCCTACAATTCCTGGCCTCCGGAGGAACCAAGAAGGGAGGCACCGCGATCCTTTTCGCTAAGGACTTGAAAACCCAGATCCTGGACTCGTTGAGTTGCCCCGGGGGCCGCTTTGTGGCGGTCAAATGCACTGTCCTTGGGCAACTTTACACCCTCGTCTCGACCTACGCCCCGAATGAGCACCAGGAGGGATTTTATCAAGATCTGGAGGACTCCCTCCTTCCATTCATTGAAGGGCAGGTAGTCATTGGCGGCGACTTCAATGGGGTACCGGACCCCCTCAGGGATAGATCTCACCCCCCATCAGCCAAGGACCTGAAGTTGGCAACAGCTCTGCTCCGCTTATTGCGTACACTGAACGTTGTTGACTCCTGGAGAGTGCTATCCCCAGAAGAGAAAAACTTCACCTTTTATTCGTACGTTCACCGTACCTTCTCCAGAATCGACCTACTGCTGGTTTCCCCCCAGATCCTGTCCTTCACGGACAATGTCATGATTGGCTCCCGGATCCTATCGGACCATGCTCCGGTCTCGCTAGCCCTGCGGGCTTACGACCCGGTTCCCCCTCCCCGCTGCCAGTGGAACCTGTACGATCCTATCTTGGGGAACATGGCAGTGAGGGACACAATCGCCAAAACGATTAAAAACTTCTTTGCGGAAAACCCCGACGAGGACACCTCCCCGGCTAACACCTGGGACGCCATGAAAGCGGTGCTTAGAGGGGAGCTGATCGCCCAAGGCGCCGCGTACCACAAACAGAGGAGGGCGACACGTGCTATCCTGGAAGCTGAGGTCCACGAGGCTGAGGCCACCCATAAACGTAAGGGCTGGTCCCCGAAATCTTACAGGGTCCTACAAATGGCGAGGAAGAGGCTCGAGGCGCACTACGCCGACGCTACGGCAAACCTGCTGACCAGGACCAAGCAATGGTATTACGCCCACAACAACAAGGCTAACAAACTACTGGTCAGTAAACTGGCTAAGGAGAAGAGCAGAAATTTCATCCAGGGCCTACGCGACGCACAAGGGAGGATCCACCACACGGAGGACGAAAAACGACGGCTGGCGATCGCCCACCAGTCGGGAATAATGACTGCAGTCCCACGGGATCCAGAGGAGCAGCACTCCTACATCCAGGAGGCCTCGCTTCTGCTCCTCGAACCAGAGGCAAGAGAGAGACTAGAGTCCCCTACCACTAATGAGGAAGTGGAGGAGGCCATTAAAAGCCTAAAGCCGAGGGCTCCAGGCCCAGATGGGTTCTCCACACGCTTCTACAAACTCTTCCGCCCTCAATTGGTGGCCCCTCTGACCCACCTCTTCAACTCGTTTGCTGCCTCTGGCACAGTCACCCCATCGATGCAGGAGTCCATTGCTGTTTTGATTCTTAAGCCTAGAAAGGACCCCCTGGAGAATAGCTCATACAGACCTATCTCCTTGTTGAACTTGGACGCCAACATCTACTCCAAGGTCCTGGCCAACCGCCTTGCCCCTGTCCTCCCGAGCATTATAGACCCGGAGCAGACGGGGTTTATCTTCCACAGATCAACGAAGGACAACATCCGCAGGGCTCTAGACCTAATAGAGGTCGCCAGTCAGGACTCTCAGCAACTAGCCCTGATTGCTCTAGACGCATCTAAAGCCTTCGATAAAGTGGACTGGCCATATCTGTCCCTCGCCCTAGCGGCCTTTGGCTTTGGACCAACCTTCATGCGGATGACCCTGGCTAACTACCAGGCCCCGAGGACCCGACTGAGAGTCAATGGCCGCCTGTCGGACCCGATCCCTCTCACATGCGGTACGCGACAGGGATGTTCGCTATCCCCCTTGCTCTTCGCCTTGGCCATGGAACCGTTGGCCCAGCGAGTTCGCCGGGATCCCCTGATCTCTGGCCCGAGGATCGGCACTACCCAATGCAAGATTGCCCTCTACACGGACGATGTGCTACTGACCATCACAAATATCAAAGACTCCATGAGGGCGGCCCTGGCGGAAATCTGGGCCTTCAGGAGGGTCTCGGGTTTCGCTATTAATTTCCACAAATCGACTGCCCTCGGAGGTGGCCTGCCCCCAGGCGAAAGAGAAGCCCTAGAGAACCTCAATGGAGCACCCAGGCGATCACATACCTGGGGGTCCAGATCCCCGCTGACCCTGCAAAGATCTACCAGGCCAACTTCCCCCCACTCTTCGCGGAATTGGTAAAGGACCTGGCCCGCTGGCAGACACAGGAGATCTCGCTGCTGGGGCGTATAACGACAAGCAAAATGAACCTCCTTCCCCGCTTCCTCTACATGTGCGCTGCCCTCCCAACCAGAATCCCCCTTCCCCTTTTGCAACGGCTCCAAAGGAAAATCATTGGCTTTATTTGGAAGGGCAAGAAAGCACGGATCCCTCGGGGAACGATGGTGGCCAGCACGAGACTGGGAGGGTTGGGGGTGCCGGACCTTCAGAAATACCACATTGCAGCGCAGCTTGCCCAAGTTCAAGCTTGGGATCTCGCCTCCGGATGCCCGAAATGGGTGGTGATCAAACAATCTCACCTCCCTCTCCCCCTCCGCTTCCTCCCGTTCATTCCCACCGCACTACGCCGCAGCTGACCAGGGGCGCTGACCGCCACAAGTCAGTCGATAAAGTCATGGGAGTGGGCCCGCAGACGTGGAGGCATCCCTGGAACCTTCAGCGCAGCCTCCCCAACTTTTCTCAACCCCGGGAGCTTGCCCAAAGAACTTTAGGAACTGGGTGCCAGGAGGCCTCGAAACTCTGGGGCAGCTCTTTAAGGGGGCGCCCCCCTCACCTTTGAACGCTGTAAATCGACCTTCCAGCTAACAGAAGCAGACAGATTTACCTATGCCCAACTGAGGCACTGGTGCTCTCACCCCCAAACTTGGGCTGCTGTAACAAGACCCGTGGCCCCCTTGGAGCTCATGATGAAGGACCTGCCGGCCCGTGGAAAGATCTCGGCCTCTACAAACTATTGCAGGATGATCCCCTCCACTCCAGGCCCTCCTACATGGCCCAATGGGAGTCGGACCTGGGTTATGCGATCGAGGACCACACATGGGTAGACGTTTGGACTAGAACACGCACAGCGTCTCGGTGCATTACCAACCGGGAATGCGCCCATAAACTCATGCTGCGTTGGTACTACTCCCCCCTACACCTCCACCACTTTCAGCGGGCCTTGGACCCCCACTGCTGGCGCCTTTGTGGCCACCCAGGTTCCTACTTCCACATGTGGTGGACTTGCCCTAGAGTGAGGGAGTTTTGGACCCAATGCCTGGCCACCATTCGAGAGATCACCCAAGTTGAAATCCCTCTAACGCCCGAGCAGGTCCTCCTGGGGATCCCACTTCCGGACTCATAACCGAGAACAGGGGGGATAGCGGCGCTGATTTCCCAATTCCTGCTAGCTGCCAAAATCACAGTGGCTCGCACCTGGAAGTCCGCGGAAGGACCCTTGATGACCCTTTGGTGGCTTAAACTATGGGACATTCTGATTGCCGAACAGCTCACGGCAGCCAAAGCGGGACTGCTCCACCGATTTATCGACATTTGGGCCCCAGTCTTGGACTATGACCGGAACTACCCAGCCCTGACCTTCAAACCACGCTTGATTGCCCGAGCCCTCTATTCGATGGGAGAGGGCTCCCCGCCCGCTCAGGCCGAATGAGGCATGTACTGTCGCTGACTTGGGAACTTGGGGGTGGGGACCGGGACTCTTCTGCCTGATATGCTTGTGAGATTTGACCATTGTTAATGCCTTTGTTTTCCTGTGTGCTGATTTATAAATAAACAAATTTTAAAAAAAAAGAAAAAAGAAGCAAAGATGCCAGCTCTTGTTCTGCCTCCTGACATTACCAACCCATTTGCCTTTCCAATTCATCTTATATTCGGGGAAGTGTTGGAGAGATGAGTAGGACGGGTTCGGCTTTCATCATTTCCTGTGTGGTATCGAGTTGAAATTTGACACAGGCCTATGTTGAGACAGCACACACATGATGACTTTGCTCAGTTCAACCTAACCAGTAAGTGGCTTTTCAAATCAGTAATTCACTTTCTTACATATGTTGCATGGGAGCAGGCGACAATGCTATGTGCTTGAAGTGTTATTTTCTCACCTCCTCCTTTCAGACTTGAGGCAGTGACTCCTTGCACTGAACATGTTGCCTTGAAAGTGCAGGGCCATGCGCAAATTGGTGGAGATTATCCTTGCCATCTGGGTGTTCATGTGATTATTTGAGACACCTCACCTTCCATCCACTCCCCTCATACTTCTGCCCTCTCGACCCCCTCACCCCTCTCCCTATCCTCCCCTTTATTCACACTCTACTCCATCCCCCGCGGGGACTCCACCGGGGTCTCTCCTCCCTTGCCCTCCCTCTCCACTCCTAGCAGCCTGCTGCTGCCCGCCTCTCTGGGGGCCCAGAAACCCTGGCCTTACATCCAAATCTCATGCATCCTAATTAATGCCAGATCTGCTGCCAAAAACAAGGCACAACATATACGATTTTATTTCCTCTGAAAGCCCAGACACCAATTTCACCACAGAAACCTGGTTTTCTTATGACTTCCGACTGATGGTGGCAGATCTCTGTCTTCGGCTGGGGCCTCCCTCTGGAACAGCTCCCTGCCTCCCTGAAACTTGAGGAGAACCATCTCCGGTTCCGGAAGCACCTCAAAACCTTTGTCTTTGTTTTTGCCTTTTCTCCTCTTCTCCCCTGCTGACTTTCCTGGCTGAAACTGAAACTGAACTGGTTACCTGGCCACCCTCTGATCTCGGGCCAAGGTCCCCTCCCCCACCAGTCGCATACCTGCACTGCCTTCCTGGCAACCCCTGCACTTGGGGACTGTTTTCTGTATCCCTACAGTGCCATTACCAGCACTTGACATCTGATGTCTGCACTTACCCTTGCACTTGCCACCAGCTGGCTGTACTTTTACCTATTGTTATTTATTCTATTATCCCATGTACTGCACTGTCCCCTCTCCCTCCTCCCGTACTTTCCCCTCTCCCCCTTCCCATGCACTTGCGCAATCTGAATGACACCTGGCCTACTTGGATCGTTCTCTCTGTCTTCCCTCTGTTCCCCCTCCCTTGCCTCGTCACGCCTTGAAACACTTGTGTATAGGCACGTTATAAATGCCACATCATATCATATCATATCATCAGAACTTTAAATTAGTCTGTGAGATGTCATGATTGAGTGATGCCTTTCCATATAATATGTCACATGCACTGCATGCAGTGATTATACCGTTGTGAGATGACAACGTGGATTGTTTATAATTGTGCTAACCTGCTTGGAATCCGTCTCCCGCCTTCTGGCTCCCAGTGCCCTCCAGGCCAGCTGTGTCCATGATGGCTGACGTGTTTTCCTTCCATGGGTGGAGCACCAGTGGCAGTACACCTCCCTGCCCCCACAAATGGCATTGGACTCACCTCGGTGTTCGGCCACCAGAATTTGCACCTGTCGCTTTAAGTGATTTTACTTCTTTTCGTATGTCTGATGCTCTGAGATGGATACTGCAGGGACCTTGTCCCGCAACGTGTCTCATAGATGGCCATCCTCCTGGCATTGGTTTGTGACATGAGGTGCCTAAGCAGCTGAGGTTCCTCCTTTACCACTTCATCGGCAAGGAAGTGAACTGCTGATTGGCGAATTTGAATTTCCACATTCATCCTTTGCCTCCTCTGCGATGAGCTCCGTCACCTGCATTGGCTGGTGCAGCCATTTTGGATGAATGGCAGCAGGAAGTGACTGTTTTAAGGTGGATTGTATTTGCAAGACGGACCCTGGTCGTATTTGAATTTCATGTAATCTCTCAGATTAACCTTCACTCCAATTCTATTGGTTCTCTCCGTGATCACCAATCTGGCTTCAGAGCTGCCAGAAGCACGGAAACTGCTCTCCTGAAAAACATCCGTGAAGATCTGCTCTCCAACCTTGACTCTAACATTCCCTCTCTCCTCATCCTACTTTATCTCTCCTCTGCTTTCGACACGGTCAACCATACCACCCTGCTCAACCGTCTCTGTGACAACCTGGGTATCACAGATCAGGCTCTGGCCTGGCTGACCTCGTTCTTCTCTGATCGACCCTCGCAGGTACAACTTGCGTCCTTCCTCTCTTCTATCTCCATTTCTACCTGTGGTGTTCCCCAAGCGTCTAACCTCTTGCCCTGGCTTTTCAACCAATACCTGGCAACTCTCGCCTACTGCATTTCCATTTTCTGATCCAATTTCCAGTGCTATGCTGATGACAGCCAACTCATTTTCAGGCTTCCTTCAGCCACCTCCTCTCCTTCCCTCATCACTGATTGCCTAATTGCCATTCAAAATTGGTGTGCTGCCAACAATGGGCCTCATTACGACCCAGGCGGTAAGTTACCGCCTGGGCCGTGACTTTACCACCATGGCGTAAACTACGTTTACGCCATGGTGGTTAGCGGACTTACCGCCCCATTCCGACCTTGGCGGGGCGGTAAGTCCCCAATCCCCATTTACCCTTCCCCATTCCCATTTTTGCCCCATAGGGTATAATGGGAGTGGGGAAGGCGTTAATTACGCCACCGTAAATTACGGTGGCGTAATTAACTCCATGGTCCCTTAGCGCCATGGATATTAACACCTGCTAAAAGCAGGTGTTAAAAGCGCCATGGCGCTAAGGGACCTCGTACTCAGGCGGTAAGGGTCGGCGCTGTTAACGCTGCCGTTAACCCCTTACCGCCTGGGTCGTAATGAGGCCCAATCTCTTTTGTCTAAATGTCAACAAGACTGAGATCCTCCTCATTGGTACTCCTTCGCCATCCTTTCCCTTCACTCTCTGTCCGGTCTCCCTTGGCCCTTCTCTTACCCCTACCTGCGAGGCCAAGAACCTTGGGGTCATCTTTGACTCCACACTTTCTTTCCTCGCACACATCTCTGACATCTCTAAAAAGTCTAACTTCTTACAGCACCTCCTCAGAGGTACTGTGCATTTCCTCTCCTTCCCTCAGAAACTTACTGTCTCCCAAGCTCTGGTTCTCTCTAGGTTGGACTACTGCAACAGCCTCCCTCTAAATCTACCTGCCTCCACTATCCGCCCTTTACAACTAATCCAGAACAGGACTGCAAGACTTGTCCTTGGCCTCAAGCCCTGGGATCGTATCTTTCCAGCTCTGAAATCCCTTCATTGGCTCCCAGTGGATGCAAGGATTACATTTAAAACCCTCTGTATTGTCCACAAGGTTTTCTGGGGCCTCGGTGCAAAATACCTTCAACTATCCCTCTGTAAATACCTCCCCTCTCGAGCTCTTCGCTCCTCTACTTCTAACTCCCTCAGGGTCAGTCGTTTTTCAAAGAAACGAGCTGGGGTACATCTCTGTCTTCGGCTGGGGCCTCCCTTTGGAACAGCCTCCCTGCCACCTTGAAACTTGAGGAGAATCATCTCTGGTTCCGGAAGAACCTCAAGACCTTCCTCTTCGCTTCTGCCTTTGCTCCTCTTCTCCCCTGCTGATCTATTACCTCTCTCGGCACTGTGCACCTGGCCCCCCTCTGTCCTTTCGGGCCCAGGCCACTCTCCTTCACTGCCTAAGGGCCTCCCCTTGCACTGGGTTCTGTATTTGTACCCATACGGTCCCCCACCCACTTCTCTTCTGCACGTATCAGACTTATTAGATATACCCTATCTGCTTCCCTAGCACTTGCCACTTGCTGGCTGCACTTACACCTTATTTATTTATTTATTCTGTTCTCTCCTCTGTTTCCGCCCTTTCCACCTCTCCCACCTTCCATGCACTTTCCCCCTTCTCTCTTTTATCATGCACTTGCACATACTCAATGTCACAGGGCCTAGTAAGATTGTTGTTTTTGTTCTCCCCTGTTTCCCCTCCCTTTGCGTAGTCGCGCTCTGAAACACATGTGTATGAGCGCAATATAAATAAAATATCATATCATGTACATTCACAACAGGCTTTTCCCATTGCTTCATACACACTGGGACTCATTACGAATGTGGCGGTAAGGCAACAACAGCGCCGGTAGTGCTACCAGCGCCGTTGTTACCATACCACCACATTATGAGTTCTGCTCGCAGGTGCCGCTCTGCACGCCTGGTCAGACCAGGTTATGGTTATGGCCCATTCACGAGTGCTGGTGCCGGTAGCGAGTTTGGCGGTACCGCCAGACTCGTAATGAGGCCCACTGCCTCATCATAAGGGTGGCGGTGGCGGTATGAACGGTGCCGGTAAGGCACTGGCACCGTTCATACCGTCCCGCCGCATTACGAGTTCTGCTTGCCGGTTCCTGACAGCCCGCCAGGTCTTACCTGGTGGGCTATGCGGCACCTAGGAGCAGAACACGTGATTGCAGCAGCACCGTTATCAACGGTGCCGGTGCAACCATGCTCCCCACCCCCATTCTGCCCTATGGGGCAGAATCGGGACCGGGAGCACGGCATTACCACCACCCTGCGAATGGGCAATTACCGGCCCATTCATCTCGCAGTGGGCCAGTTATTGCCCAATCGCGGGAGGCATTGCCGGTAGCGAGCATGGCGGTATGCTCGTAATAAGGCCCACTTTCTGAAACATCGCAGGTACTGAATAACCGGTGCTGGTGATGCCGCAGTGAAGCCCTAATTAGGCTGTAACATGCTTAATGCTAATTGCATCATGCATTCATTTGTAAGAAAATCTGCTTTAATGTGCCTGTACGGGCCTAAATAGTACATACTTTTCTTAACAAACTCCATCCATATCCATCTAAATCATTATTTGATTTTACAATTTATAAAGTGCATTCCATTAAAAAAAATTTTTAAAAAGTGCTAGCTCCCACTTACAATAGCCATACTTAATTCCCCTTGGGTCTTTAATATTTTTAACTTTAGTTGGTTAACGAACAGTAATGATAATGTGTTAACCCATAGGTTACTATGGCAAAGCATCACCATCAAATAGAATAGCGTGGTTAGAGGACGAGAATGTTATTCCTGTTCATGGTCACTTGACTGCAGGACTTCAATTATGGAGAAATGAGAAAGAGAGGTGACTTCTGAAGTGTGCAAAGTGGTAAAAGATGAGGTGATAAAATGCTAAGGATGGGCGTTTTTGAGCATTACTTCAGCAAGTGATCCTCCTGGATAGTGCTTGTACGTAAACAGGATAACACTTAGCAGATGGATATTGACTTCTGCAGAGTCAATACCGCATTGGAATTTGGTGCATCTGCCATGCCTGCAACGACAAGCGCCTCAAGAGATTGGGAGACACAAAACAAATGTCCACTCCAATACAGATAAAAGTGTCTGGGCAGGTTACTGTCCATCCATCAGATATTGAAAAGACGTCTTTTTAACATCTCAGTACCTGTCTCATGTTAGTTTAATTCCCTTGGGCTATATAGGTCTTGTGACAATGTCTCCTGCCTGGCCCTTGGTGAATGTGTGTGGCTAGGGGGTTGGCTCAGTGGGCTGGACGGGCCCCGCCACCCGTTACATGATATATGTGGGGCCCATGGGAAGAATGAGTGGATCGCTTGGTCATGTATTCTACTGTATCCTGCATCTAGGTATCCAATAGAAGAACGTATTGCATTGGTCTATACTTTGTCGCCAAGCTAGTTGTCTCTAGCTAAAAAACAACACTGTATTATATTATGTTCTGCATGTAGAAGGTCCAGACAAACGCGTATTGCGTTGTGTCCTGCATTCGGTTGCTCCCAGGATATTGTGAACTGGATTGTACTGCATTGTGTTATGCACCAACGTAAATCATATTGCAGGATATTAGACTGTGTTCTGCATGTAGGCATTCTCATGCTAAAGCATATCACCCTGCATCCTTCTCTATTCTGATTCTTGATGACCCTAGGCAGAGGTATATGGCAATGCACTATATTGAATTCTTCATCTAGGTACCTCAGGATAAAGCATGTTATGCCATTTCCAACTGTTTTCTGCTCCCATGTCTCCCAGGATAAATCTTAGCACATTGCATCCTATAGTGCCTTTCATCTAACTATGCCCTAGGTCAAGGGCATCATGTCATACCCAATCACCCAGCTCCTAGAGGTCTAAGAATAAAACCATTGTATACAGTACCTAGCTATTTACTGCTCCTGGATGTCCAGGGAAAAACATACTACACTTGTTTTTAAATGTCCCAGAGATTTAGCCCATAAAACCAACCCTATTTTAAACTGCATAGTTGTGGGCCTAAGTCTCAAGCACCCTACACTGCATCCTACTTGTCTACTTTATCTTCTAAATACTTTATCACTGCATAATCTTGTCCTTCTAGCTCAGGACACAGAATCAGCTTGCTGACTATACACAGAAATACCTCCTACTGCAGGAAAAAATTATTAAAACCCCAGCCTTTCAACTCCTTACTCAACTGTCTTGTACCGCAGCGCACAAGAACACAGCCTTTTTGTTTACAGTTTAGTAACACGCTAACAAATTCAAGAAAGACATTCAAACCAAACACCCAAGGAGATTCCCACCAGCTCATTCAAATACATGTGATTAATAAAGCTGTATTCTCCAAAATGGGACACCCAAGGAAAGACGGTGATGTCAGATGGGAATTAACCAACATGCAGACTGCTCATACAACAGACAACATCCAATCATCCATTGAATGGCTCACTCTCACAACACCCAGCAACAGTGCCCCACAAGCCTCAGTGGGAGAATGAGTACAAGCCAGACTCAAAACGATTTATGTCTCGAATTACCTCTCCACCTATCGACAACCCCATGCACACTTCACAGACCTAATGCGATTGACACGTGAAACCAGTCTTGGAACATCCGTTTTGGAACTGTAGCCTACCTATCACAGATTGCACGAGCCTAATAAGAACCTTTGACCTAACCACGCCTATCATGACCAAAGACCGGCAGGTCAACGCAATCTCTCTGGAGACCCATTAATTAAATGACCCAATTCACAACATATTTGACCTGGTTTATCAAGGAAGCAACCACCTAAATGCAGATGACTACCCCCTTAACTAACCAACCGCAGGACAAACCGAACCCTGAAATGCACAGCGTGGACAGGCCCAATGCAAGACAGTAAATAAAACTGAAGTGGGACCCAGAGACTGGAGACAAGATACACCGCATCCTGATCAACGTGTGCACTGTCTCTAATCACAGAGTGGAGATTCATGAAACTCTTATCGAAGGAAGAACCGATATGCTCTTCATAATGGAAACATGGTTATTGGACGACTACACGGTAATAGCCCACACAGCCATCTCCAACAACTTTAAGCTCATCTAAGCTAGCCAGACTGACAAAAGAGGTGGAGGTATTGCTGTGGCACATAAGGAACACCTCAAAATCTCGACTTCACAAGACACAGACTTCCCAGCCTGTAAAGGATTTCAAGTCCACCACGCACTGAATCATCATACAAACCTCTCCTTCCTATTTATTTACAGACCATCCACATACAACCCAACCATTGCAGAAAACTTCTCAGATGTAATTGTTATCCTGGTCATAGAACACAAACACCTAATCATCCTTGGAAGTTTCGATATTTACTTTGAAGAACAAACGCAATCAGCGCCCAAAAGTCTTATCTCCAACTAAACCAAATGGTTGAAGGATTGACGCATACTGCAGGCCACTTTATTGGTGCAATTTTCGGCAATGAAGGCCAGCTAACCTTCCCACCTCTTATTCAGGTACTGTGGAGCGCAAACTCTGGGCACACCAAGGCCATACAACAACCACCAGGTGAAGCTGACAGCCACAAAAACTCAAAGAACTCAGAAATCAAATGGTAGGAATTAAGTCAAGCCAAATCAGATCTGCTACTACCGAAAGATCACTTAGGGCTTCATTACACGTTGTGCGGTAAGGGAATAACGGTACCGGTAAGCGATTACCGGTACCGCTAAATTCCCTAGCTAATTACGACCCGGACTTGCCGCTATTAGCGGAACCGGTAAGTACGGTGCCACTAATAGCGACAAGTCCGTAGGCGCGCGCGCCCCAGACTGGAAATAGCGGCATGGCGCTAATGGCACGGCATCACAAGCCATGCGGACATGGCAATAGCGGCATGGTAAAGACCCGTAAACCCCTTACCGGCATGGCGCTAATACCGGCATCGCGAACCACCCGTTAAGAGACCTGAGCAGTGTTCCCACCTGCCACAGGTGGACACATCCAGCACAGGTGGAGGCAATGGTGACTTGCAGCACAAAAGAGCACACCACACCCCTTCCCACACACCTTCCCACACCAAAATGGTTCCAATACTGGCAGCATTACATGGGCTGGAGTACACGATTGCAGTGCGGCAGCACCAACAACAGGCAGCACAGAGGAGACGCAGGAGGAGGAGTAGGAGTAGGGCAAGACAGGCGCAGCAAGCACCACCAGGGCACCCAGAAATACCACAGAGCCAGCCACCAATACCCAGGATCCAAGCCAGTCCATTTAACCAAACACCTGAGCACATACATACCCCCGTACCGTCTGCACCGGGATACCATCACCAGCATCGTGGATAAGATACATGATGACAGCGTGAGCCTCAGAGACATCAGAACTGCAATCCCCCCTCTACTGAAGGTGGTGACTGTGCTCCACTTCCTGGCCACAGGCTCCTAGCAGCATACTGTGTGGCCATTGCATGGCATCTCACAACCAGTATTCCCATGCACGCCGAACCAGGTACACAATGCCCTCCTGAAGCTTGCACATGAACACATATTCCTGCCACGGACTGTCCAGGAGATCGCAAACACCAAAGTTGGCATCTATTCACTTGCAACCATCCCAAGTAGCATCGGGGCCATCAACTGTACCCATGCGGAATTGGTGCTCCCACATCACAATGAAGTAGTCCACCGAAACAGAAAGCAATTCCACTCCATCATTGTCCGAATGGCATGTGACGCAAACAAGATAATCACACATTGTTGCTCCAGACATCCCAGCTCAACCCATGATTCAATGGTCCTGTAGAACTCAACCATACCACGCAACATGGAGCGACAAACCGGCCAACGATCGTGGCAACTTGGTGATTAGCAGGGCATGTACATGGCGGTGTGATTGGGGGGGGGAGAAACATACACCAACTGGGAGTTGACTGTCGTGCGTGGGACAAATGGTCATACAGATGTACGCCAATGTCCATCGGGGAACGCCACAATGTACTTGAGAAGACCCCGCATGAAATGTGAAGCTGCACAACATTGAATACAATCCAACTTTCGAAAGATTACACATCCATCCACACCCACATTTCACATCATGCCACACCACATAATACACAAATCAGCTACATGCTGTGAAGACAGTCATACAGAATTTGGGCAGCACAACATCAATACAGCAATGTGCCCTAGAATGCATGCAAAGGGATCACCCCTAGCCATAGCATCTGACCACAAACCCATAGCACCACTGAAGGGATGCTTCAGAGCATAGCAACATGGATGTTGGAATGGCAGTACACTGGCATTGCGGTACTAAATTTGCCTGGGCCCAAGGACACCTGAGACCTGGCCTCACCCAGGACATTTCTATTACTGTCAGAGGCATGATTCGGGCATGTCGACTTGCATGGTCGAGCTCAGCTTTGCACATTGCAGTCACGCAGATCATCTGCATGCATGCTGCCAGTTGTGATTTCCAATCACAATGCAAAGACAATTTGTGTGACATGTACAGGCCGTACCAGAGGTGGCCGGTAACAGGTACCCATTCTTCACCCCATACAGGCAAAGCCGGCTATCCCCTGAAGAGGTGGCTCCTAACCCCTGTATGGAACCCACAGAAGCAGCAGGAAGAGGACAACAATATTGCACATACCCGTACCCGCGTCGTGATGGAGCAGACATTTAGCCTTTCAAACACACAGCTCTGGTGCCTAAGCGTGCCAGATGAGGCTCTCCTGTACGGCCATGACAAAGTGCCGAAGATAACCATGGCATGTGTGATGCAGCACAAAATGTCCATCAGACGGAATGTGCCTATGCCACCTGACATGCAACCACCAGATGAGGATGATGTGGATGGTGATGAGGATGGTTGAAATGGCGCGCCAGGACATGCAGGAGGCCAGGAGGGACACGATGTGCGTCAGCATCTGATGTATCAGATTCCATGAGATACAAGAGAAAACTATTATGGATGGAGATGGGTATTGTTGCCCTGATGCATGTGGTGAGTCCCACAAAGAACCATCTCCCCGATACAGTACACATACACAATGATGAAGACCAAGCCTGTGTTTCAACTTCTCAATAGTGTATTGTGAACAGAATTCAAACAAAAAGTGCATGGCCCCAACTGTGCAAACAACCTCACCCCCATCCCCCCACAACACTCCCAAAACCACCCTTACCCCCCTCCCCCCACAACACTCCCAAAAACACCCTTACCCCCCTACCCCCACAACACTCCCAAAAACACCCTTACCCCCCTCCCCCCACAACACTCCCAAAAACACCCTTACCCCCCTCCCCCACAACACTCCCAAAAACACCCTTACCCCCCTCCCCCACAACACTCCCAAAAACACCCTTACCCCCCTCCCCCCACAACACCCCCATGTGAGCCTCATAGTGTGTACATGTCCTTCTCCACATGTGCAACCTAGTCCTTGCTGGCCCTAATTCTCAGTGCCTCCTCCGCCATTGGGTGGTTGGAATGTGGTGCGCCTCAGGTTGCGCAGAGAGCGGCGCAGGGGGCTTGTGTGCCGGGAACTCCCAGAGGAGGAGGTGCCTGGTGGATCCTGTGTTGTGGGTGGGCATTGGCGCTCAATCGCGTCTGCTATACGGATCACGGCCTGCCTGAGTTGGGCCATTTCATTGCAAATCCTGTTCGTGCAGGCCTCCATGCCCTCCCTTGTCTGCCTTGCATACATACAGAGGTCCTCCCTCAGACGGAGTGCCTCGGCCACATGCTGCCCAACCAGCCCAGTGATCTCTGCCTGCCTCTGGCTGATGGATGCAAGGTCATGTTGCGGGCTACGAGCAGGAAGGATTACTGCTGCGCCTTGGTCCATGCCTCTGGCATCAGGTGAGGACACCTGGGGGCTCCATGCCCCTTGCACGGTGTGGGTGGCTGATCCTCCATTGCTACCTGACCCTGATGACAACCTTGGGCTTGCCTCAATGGAGCGTGTTGGGCTGGGGGTCTGGCTTCGATCCACAATGTCAAGTGCTTCCTCCTTGTCCGAAAGTGGTGCAGTGGCTGCTGCCTCACCAGTTGAACTGGTGGCAGCAGAGTGCGTGCCCTCCGTGCTGATTTCACATGCAATGGGACACACTGCCGTGGGTGCAACAATGGCAGCAGCCATGGCCTCAGGCTGCGTGGAACTTGTGCTCCTGCTGCCTTTGTCCCTCTGCTTCTGGACACGCCTCCCGGTTACCCTTGAGGTGGTGGCGGTGTCCCCTGTCGCATCTCTCCTGGGCTTTTTTGTAGATGGGGGAGCAGGTGTCGCAGTGCGTGGGTCCTCAGTTTCTGTCTGTGATCCTGTAGGGGTGAGAAATGGGGAATATCATCGTTTATGGTTCTACCTGCCTTATGCTGAATGTTAACGGCATACCGCTCTATGCATTGGGGCCTCTTTATTGTGGATTCCGGTAATGGGGATGTCGGCTGGGTCATGCATGAATGGGTCTGTGTTGCACGTGTATATGGTGATGCGTGCATGTATGTTTGTGGCTGGATCCATGGCCTGAATATGGACACATATTTGGGGGGCCCCTCACACTTCACTGTGCATTTTTTGATGTATACACTCACCTCCATCGGATGAAGTGGCCACACCATGCTCCATTTCTCCAACACCCTCTATCGATTCCACTCCAATTGTGGATGCGCAGGTCTCCTCCCACTCACGGAGTTTCAGAGGTGAATCGCTGCCACCTCCTGTGCCCATTGCCAGCTTGCGGTTCACTGATAGTATATTTCTGACACGGAGCTGGAGGTCGTCCCACCTCTTACGGCAGTCCTTGACTGTGCGGGTGGTGGTGCCCACCGCACTGACTTTGTGGGCAACCTCTGCCCAGATGGCCTTCTTCTTGAGGATGGTCTCCCGCCGCATGTCATTGCTGAAGACTACATTTGCATTTGCCGCTAGTGTCTCAGTGAGCATGATCAGCTCCTCATCACTGAATTTTTCCTTACGTTGGCGATCAGCAGGTTTTTTTACGGCCTTGGGCATCTTTGGGCTATCCGGGATGGATTTGTGTCGAGTTTCCTGGAAAGGGGTCCTGGATGCAGAGGCTGGCAATCGATTGTATTTTTAAAGATGGGCGCCGTGCTCTTTCCCGTTCCTGTGCGATGACGCTATTTCCGGTTCCGCATTTTAACGGTGACTGCTAATAGCGGTGACCGCTAATGGCGGTGACCGCTAATAGCGGTGACCGCAATTTGCATGCAGCGTGAAGGCGGAGGTGCTATTAGCACTTTAGTCGAAGCCGGTAATGGACTTTTTGGGGACTTTTACGGCATGGCGGTAGGGCCATTACCGGCATGGCGCTATGCTCGTGTCCGCATACTCATAATAGTACGCAATTAGCGCCTCTTGCGAGGGCGGAGACGCAAATAACGCCATGCCGGTAAATGGCTTCATTTAACGCACAACGTGTAATGAGGCCCTTAGTGATACTATAGAACTGGATACTGAGGCACTGGACATCTTCAGAGCACTAAACTACATCACCCTCTTGGATAAAAGACAGCAGCAAAATGGTCCACTCCTCATCTCAGAACGGTAAAAAAGAGAAATTGAATACTGAAAAAAACAATGAAAAAACGGTATAACCAACAAGACCAGGTGGAATACCAAAGGGAGATCTGCAACTACAAACTGGAAATCTTTAAAGCAAAGAAACTCTACTACTCTGAACGTGTCATCAAGATTCCTCATACAAAGAAAGAACTCTAACAAATTGTTAATGAAATGAGAATCCCTGCATCTTGCGGCACAGTGTGACCTCGACTCAAAAACTGCAAAGAGATCACAAACCACTTTAGAAATAAAGTACCAAATATACAGCGGGTAAACAAAGCACCAGTAAAGAACGGAAGCAACAATTGAATTCCTAGATACAACAACTAGCCCACAACCCCTCTTATGAACACATTTGAACCACAATCTGAACCAGAATTGGGAAAATCAGCAATAGAGCTAGCTCTCCAATAGACCCTTGTCCCCTGGATAGCTACAAAGAGATTCTCACCACAGAAAACTTTGGCACGCTACCTTCAGAAACTTGAACAGCTAACTTGAAGTAGGAACTGACCCAAAAGCATTTAAGACTCCCTACATCATACTGCTTCTATAAAACACAGCTGGAGACCCAGAAGACTCCTCCAATTACCGACCTATCTCAAACATACCATACCCAGCCACAATTCTAGAAATCTACCATACAGCCATATTCTGGAGCATGTAGAATCTAATCACATATTGGATCACTCACAAGTTGATTTTAAACCTATAAGAGGAAGCTCTAGTATCCAAGTATCCAACATGGCAGCCCGTGTTGGTGAGAGTACCTGCTAGTGTTGGTGGGCCGCTTTGCGATGAAGTACCAAGTAAGTGTACTGTGGCATAGTATAGTTGTGTGAGTCTCTCTGAGCAGGCACTGCTGCTGCTGCAGGAGTGCAGTGTGTATAGTTGTTGGTTGGCGATTAGCCACGTTCCTCATGGCTGCACATATCCCCTTTCTCTCTGCTTGCGGGCTCGTTCTGCAGCAAACAAGTTCCACTGACTGGAATTCTGGTTCTGGAGTCTCTAATGGGTTAGGTTCTTGCAGGTGGTCCACCCAGATTATTGGTATATGTAGCTGCCTTCACAGATAAAAATAAGACTGGCAAGTATATGTTTTCTGAGGTATGGGCTGATACCAGGTGGTTCCATCCAGCTACAAACAGGCAATTGGGGAGGGTTCAGGAATTGGGGCCCCTCAACTGCCACTCTCCCCCGTTGTGGTAGGACTGACTCTGCCTTCCACTCTGGTAGGCCTCCCAGCCTAGGTTGGGAAGGCTACCAGTCAAAAAGAAAAGAATACACTTCAAGGCTCTCTGCATCGACTACAAAGCCCTCCAAAGTCAAGGAGCAAATTTATCCAAACCAAAATCTCACATTACCAACCAAGTAAAGAGTTAAGATCCAGAATGGTGTACTATTAATAACCTGGATATTCAGCTGAGAAAGCCACATAGGCTCTGCCGTCTCCACTATGGCAACCAAACTTTGTAACATGCTACCAAAGGAAATCGGCATATTACAAGACCCTTTGAAAAATATAAAAGCCTGGCTTTTCAACTCATAATCAACGGAAATTAGCCAACACTCAAAGTGCAGAAACAACTCCTCTCAAGCAACCAACTGTCAAATACAGACACAGCCTAAGGGAATGCCATACTAGCCCCAGGCGTCCTGTTTCCAAACCAACTAATGATATACAGTGAAAAATACCAATTACTAGAATATGGCAATACCTCCGGGGCGCTGCTAAAACTCATCATGTACACGTTTAAACTAGCCACTCACACATGACTTTTAAAAGATCCTCTGCCCAGACTCCAAACATCATAACTCTTCAGCTCCATCAACAATTGACATACTCCGCCTCTGGCCAACACACATCTACACTGCAAGCTAGAGGTTGCCTCTCAGGACACAAAACCATCAATACTTCTAACACATCACGTAAGTGGAGCTCAGGGTACTGCAATGTTACGTTTCGCTCTCTTCCCAACTAACCAAGCCAGCCCACTCTCATGCAGACTTATCAGAGTGCCTGGTTGCCATGCAACGGCCGCTGTGTGTGGTACAAGTACTAATAACATAACATAACAGATGGCTTGTTGGTAAGGTGTGACTGTGCCTTCACGAGATCCTTTTTTGATTTGCGGGTAGTGAGAACATCCCCATTTAATTTTAGTTTCTAAGTGATATGTAGATCTGAAGAAAAAGTGGCTTGTTCCATTGTTAAGATTATCTAATGTAGAATTATAGAGAAGCTATTTTTTTTTCTTTTTTTAATGTGATTTTATTTTCATTTTGTATTAAATTTCAACAGTAAAACCAATATCCCATCAACCACCAAAATAACATCAATTTGAACAAAAACATATCCCACATTAACCCATCCCCACTCTCCCCACACCCCTTAGTTAAACTAGGAACAATCAGATTCAGTCCACACTATTCGGGCAACACAAACCTTACGCAGCAAGAAGCCATCTATTCACCAGTTATTTGTAAAGTTTGTTGAAGGGGGCCCATTCTATCTCTCTGTTGGAGGTCGTGTCATGGAGCTGAGTAGTTAAAGTCTCCATCTCATAGAGTTCCTTGGCCTTTGCAGACCACATCTGCTCGGTCGGGAGATTTTCCGATTTCCACCCTCTAGCTATACACGCTCTTGCAGCCAAGAGCAAAAAGGGGGCCATGTGCAGAACTTCCATCCTATCGATTACCCTGTTTTTCCAGGCCAAAAAGTACCAATATGGGATCACATTTTCTGAAGACCCTTTCCACTTTTTTAATCCAGCCCAGAACTTCCGTCCAATAAATTTGTGACTTAGGGCAAGACCACCACATGTGCCAATAGTTTGTCTCTACCTTGCATCCCCTCCAGCACTTAGAACTTGTTTGAGTAAACATTTTAGATAATCTTTTAGGGTCTAATTGCCAGCTGTGCAGTAACTTCAGTCCATGCATCTTATATTGCACTGAGATGGACGTCTTAAATGCCGCCGCACAGATACAAGACCACAAGGCTTCCGAGATAGGAGTCTCCATATCTATTTCCCACCTCTTTCTCGTACCCTCTGCCCCGACACCCTTTGCCTCCATCAGAGCTGCGTACAGCCTGGAGATGAGACCTTTCGTATTAACCACCTTGCTCAAAATATTTTCCATGGCCGTTAGGTCTCTCTTTATTTGCTCACTCTATTTCTTTGCCGTCATGACTCCCTTCAGCTGTAAAAATTTAAAGACATCCAGTGGACCTATTTGAAGACCCTCCTCTAACTCTTGTATTTTTACACATCCCATCTGTTTTACCATTTGGCCAACCCTTATCAACCCCGCCTCATACCAGCTCTGGAACCTTAACAGATCCCCAACCTCATCCCGAATCGGAGGAGCCCATATGCAACTCATCGGCGAAGGCCATGTCGTCAGCTGCTTCATCTCCCGCTTATTCCACCAAAGGCCGAGAAGGGAGTCCATAGCAAATGATTGATAACACTGCTCGGGAAAAATTTCTTTGGCACCCATAACCACTCCCCAAGCGAGACTGGCCTCATTCTGTAATTCTCAATTACCACCCACTGGTTTCGACTCTCCTCTCTCAGGTGGGGCACTAGAGCCATGAACTGGGAGGCTCGGTAGTATTCGTACATATCGGGCAGACCCACTCCCCCCTTTTGCTCCGGGTGAGCCAGCACCTCATATGCTATTCTTTGCTTGTTGCCCTGCCAAACAAACCTATTGATCATCCCCTTTACTTCGACAAAATGCCCTCTCGGAATAGCAATGGGAAGCATCCGGTACAAATATCATATTTTAGGGAGCACTGCCATCTTTAGAGCATTCACTCGTCGCAGCCATGATATCGTTAAGCGTGACCATTTTTCCATATCCTTCTTTAGGTCCCTTACAAGCTGTGGAAAGTTGGCCCCGTAGAGCTCCCTTGTGGTTCTCGTGACATTAACACCCAAATATCGAAGAGTGTTGTAGTTTACTGGGATTCCCCCTACTGAATCACTCCTACTCCCCTCATTACCCTTGCTTTTGTATAAAAAAAGAGTAGATTTGTCTGTATTTACTTTTAAGTCCCGACCAATTCCCAAATTCCTGTATTACTTCGAGGACACTTGAGGTGTCTTCGTGTGGATGGGCCAAGTAGAGTAGAATATCATCGGCAAACATTGCCAGTTTGTATTCGTTAGTTCCCACCTTTATCCCTCTAATATTTGGATTTCGTCTTATATTGTTACACAGGGCTTCCATATGAAGCGCATACAACAGAGGCGACATGGGGCATCCCTGCCTAGTCCCTCTGGTCATGGATATTTCTTTCGACGTACTATTATTCACCACCACCCTCCCCCTCGGGGACCTATACAAGGCCTGAATCCCCCTAAGGAATGTATCCCCAAACCCCATGTTCCGCATCACCCCCCACAAGAGCTCCATTCAACTCGATCAAACGCCTTTTCTGAATCCATACTTAGGAGCGCCTGATCCCCCTCCCCTCCCATCGTAAATTCCATAATGTCCAAGGGCTTCCGCATCACATCCGCTCCCTGCCTATGCTTTATAAAGCCTACCTGATCTGCGTGGACCAGGCGTGGCATGATGTCCTCCATGCGCGATGCCAATACCCTCGCAAATATTTTAGCATCTGTTTTGAGGAGCGATATCGGTCTATAGGACTTACACAATGTGGGATCTTTCCCTTCCTTTGGGATAACTACTATTTGCGCTTTGGAAAATGATTCTGGGGCAACTCCGTGCTCACATATGTCGTTAAAGAGAGTTGCCAAGTGCGGGGCCAGGAAATCCCCAAATTGCTTATAAAACCTCATGCCAAATCCATCCTCCCCTGGAAGCCCCCCCTGGCGGCAACCTCTTAATGGCCCTCAGAACTTCATTTGGAGTTATGTCTGATTCCGATAAAGTTTGCTCTACCTCCCCTAGATGTCTCAGGCCTGCCTTTGCTATGTACTCCCCCATTTCCTTCTCGTCCTAGACCATCTCAGACATGTAAAGAATTTCATATTATTTAGCGAATTGGCCCGCTATTTCTTTTGACATTCTGATTAGCTCTCTCCCTTCCATTTGAAGACCCTCCACCCATCTTTCCGCTCTCTGCGCCTAGAGCCTGGAAGCAAGCATTTTATCCGCTTTATCCCCTTTCTCATAAAATGTTTGTTTCAGAAATTTCAATTTTCTTATTACCTCCCCATTCCAAAGTTTTTTCGGCTCCTCCCGCTTTTCCCTCAGAGTCTGGAGGTGTTCTTTATAAAATGTCCCTTGGGCATGCAACTTCTTCTCAAGCTCTATAATTTCCCCTTTCAGCCTCTCTTTGATCAGTTTACGCTCCCTTTTGCGCCTTGCTCCCTCCCTTATGAGGTGCCCTCTCCCGACTGCTTTGCCTGCTTCCCACACCATGGTCGGACCCACTTCACCGTTGTCATTAATATTAAAATACTCCTCTATTGCTTCCCTCAATTCCCTTTCATAAAGCTTATCCAGCCATAATGAGTCATTACACCTCCACTTGGTAGTTCTGCGGCTAAGTCCTTCAATCTCCATGTTAGCCATAACCATATCATGATCCGACCACCCCACAGGACAGATCTTTGTGTCCAGCACCCCAGTTCTCTGTTCTTTATTCACCAACAAGTAATCAATTTGCGTGAAAGTATTATGGACCTCCGATTTGATCGTGTATCCCCTTTCTCCCGGGTTACACTCTCTCCAGGTATCTACTAGTCCCTCCTCCTGCAAGGTAGTCGCAAACCTACTAATCTCCCCCCGATGAAGTCCCTTAAGCTGGATCTTTGTCTGTTGTTTATCCATTACCAAGTCTGGCCAGGTATTAAAATCCCTCCCTATCACCACCAGTTTGTCCTCCTTCCCTCCAAGTGCTGCGAGGGCCTCCTCGTTAAACGCCACCTGGCCCTGATTTCGGGCATATATTCCCACTAACACAATTTGTGTTCCCTCCTACTCACCCCTTAGAATTATCTTTCTACCCTCCATTGATCGCTCCACCCTCAAATTTTCCATCCTTAATCGCTTACTTAAGATTATCCCCACTCCTCCTTTTTTTGTTTCCCTGAAGCCCAGAACACTTGTCTCATTCCTCTGCCCCTTATTGGTCTCTCCTCCCCCATCCTGAGCCTTGTTTCTTGAATAAAGAGGACATCCAGATCCGCCCTGCCAAATTCCCTACTCACAAGGGACCTTTTAGCCGGGGAATTAAGCCCTTTAACATTGAGAGTGCCCACCCTCAGTACCTACCGCCCCCTTTTTTGAGCCCCCTGTAGTGACGTTCCTACGTCAGTTCCCGTGACCTCTTGTTGTATTCCTTAATAGCTTCCCACATTTGTTTCCATCCCCTAGTCACCCGAATTGCTCCTTTAATACCCCCCTCCTCCTCACCCATCCCCCCCTGAGCTCCACAGACATCATAACTTGAGTAAACCATATAAACTGGACCGTCGCCCAAATAGGCTGTAAAAGGTCCCTTCCTGGAGACGCCCTCCCAAACTTGAGGGCCATCAGGGAACAGTGACCGCACTCCTGAAGGGAAACACTTCGATAACTAGCCTTCCCAATTCACGGTTTCCTCTAAGTTCTCTTGATGCACTTTCTGCAGTCTATATCCTATATTTGCCATCATTCACATCCTCCTCACGATGGCTTCACTGGAGACACCGGATTCGGCTTGAAGTACTTCCTTCCCACCTTCGCCCTTTGCTGTTGTGGGCCCGTCCCTTGCATTTCCGCTTGTGAGCTGGCAGCCTCCCGCGGGCCCATCGGAGCTCTCATGTCACTTGCCTCTTTCAGTCCCTCTAAGACCCGGCTGGCCCCCTTAGCGGTGGTGACCCCATAGTCCTCTCCCCGATATTCAAACGTGAGGTCAAATGGGTAACCCCATCTATATCTGATTTTCTTAACCGAAAGCCATACTGTGAGCGGCCTACAAGCCCTCCTCCTCACCAGAGTCATGCTGGAGAGATCTTGAAATATCTTAATTTTGGATCCTTGATATTCAATTACTTGCTTCTGTTTGGCTCTTGCCAGGATTTCAGTCTTTTCCTTGTAGCTCCGGAATGTAACCACTACTGAGCGCGGACCTCTTCCAAACACTTTCCCGCCCCTATGGGCCCTTTCCAGTTCTACCAATTGACAATCTCCTGGACCTTACACTCCACTTGTTGGGGGGTTTCCCCATCCTTCTCCGCCAGCCCCAAAATCCGCAGATTCGATCTCCGCTCCCTATTTTCCAAGTCGTCCATTTTCAATGTGATCTTCTCTCGTAATTCAATGTCCTTCATTCTTGCATTGAGTTTCATCTCTATGAGATCCACATTAGCTTGGTTGTTTTCTAGGTTTTCAACTTTCCTTTCAATACGCTCCATTTTTCCTCTTATCTCTGATATGGACGTCTGAATATCTGATCGTAGGGCCTTTATTTCAGCCAGGATCCCAGCAATGTCTTCCTTTGTTACCACCATGCCCTCCAGTACTGTATCCGTTAGCTGTGGCTTTGATACAACTGGCTGATCTCTTATGAATTTCTGCATTTTATGCACCGCGCCCTCCCGGAGCTGGCTTTGCATATAGCTATCTCCCTCATTTCTCTGTCTATGACTCTTTGGATGACACCCCTCTTATCTTCGAGTCTTGCCCACGACTTACTCATGTTTTTTTTCTACTGCTCACTCCTGCCCAGTGCTGTCCAATAGCCCTCTGATACAGCTGGGTGCCGCACCCGAGTTATTTAATTCTAGCACATTGTCCTTTGGATTTTCACACTTTATGACATGAGCAACTCCTTCTCAATTTGGTGATTTGGCACTGGACTGCCTATTTTTCTCTTTATTCTTTATCTGGCAGACTTCTTTCGTGATCACACACCCTTTCAGCTGTCCTCACTGTTTGTGGCTCTCTTTTCCTCTTCAGGACCCAGCCAGGTCCTGTCCTCCAGCAAAAGTATTTTCTTGTCTCTTTCACCTCTTAAGTATTCCCTCTTTGTGGCACTCACAATAAGTCTCTCCACTGCTTCCCGTTCTTCGGCCTCCGGGCTTGGGGACCCCAAAATACTTCCCTTCACTTGGGTCCCCTCTCTGTTCTCACCTTTTCCTCTTGCCCATCCTAGGGACCTCCACTTTGTTCCTTATGTTCCAGTTGAGGAGTTTTCCCCTCTTGAACCACTACCGTAGGTTGGCTGCTCCGTTATTCCATCTCCCGCTCCTTGTTGGGCGCTCAGATTTCACCTACTGCTCTGCAACTCTTCTTCCTGCTCCACTAGCCCCTTTACGAGGCCTTCACCGCCGAGTCTCACTGCTGGGAGGGGGGCAGCCACACTTTCGCCCACGCCTCCAAGCCCGGCCACCACAGCACTCTGGTGCTGGTAGTGAGGACCCACGGGCTGCTCTTCCGGGCACGATCCTCGCTCAGCTTTCAGCGGCGCCTCCAACGACCTCCGCCTCCAGGGACACACACAGAGGGTTCGCTGGCGCTTAATTGTTGTCCCTCTGCTGCTGACAGGTTCAGCCCAGAGCTGCTCCCTGCGAAGGTCTCCCCGCACTGTGCGGGCTATCCACAGCCTCCGCTTCACTAACACTGCCTGCAGCCTTCTCGCACACGGTCTCCGCCGCTGGATCAGCACCTCCCCTCCGAGCCGCGGTCTTCACTCTCCCGGCTGTCTCACTTTCTTCGGAGGATGTCCCCACATGCTCCGCTTGGCCTGGTCTTCAACGTTCAGTGCTTTAGTTCACCATTTTCATCAGCCCGGTGGGGGATGGTCACCTCTGCGATCACTCACTCCGCACCTTAAATCCCCCTTTTCAGACTGCTTTTCGATTCCCAATGGTCTCAGTGGAGTATTCTTCCTTTTTCTTCCGTTTCTTTCATTGGGAAGCTATTCAAATCTTCTTCATTCCCTTCAGAGTATGGAGCAACTCTTCAGGCAGCCATTACCCTCGGCGCCCCCTGGTGGTCTGCTATTTTTATTTTTGATTAATCGTAAACCCAAGTACTATAGAAGTTGGCCACGCATACGATTTTAGCATTAAAGATCCAGAGGAGTGCTCACTAAGATTTTATTTAATTAAAATATTTGACGTTTTTGTAATGATGAATTGAAATTGTGTTTTATTTGTTTATATGTAATATAAACAATGATAATTAATTCTAATGTGGGTGTGGGTGTTGGAGTGAAGGAGTGAAGGATATTTATTGATTTTTTTGTAATGAAGATTTTTTTGTATGATCTTACTTGGAAAGGGGGCATGGACTTGGAGGGGGCTCTGCCGTTTTCAACCTCGGCCGTCTGCAGGTATTATACAGCTTTGGCCCAAAGGCCCTCTTAGGAAAACTTTTTTTGTCTGCATAGGCCCGTCTATGCCTTAGGATGGAGTCAAGACCCTGACTTCATTACGTACGGGTTGTCTCTCCCTTACGTGTTTGCTCTGTAAGGGATGTCGTAACAGATAGTCCACATTAACCTGTAGCTTGCTTTCTGAATGTTGAGCTGCAAAAGTGTGGGGATGTAAACTAAGCATTGCCTTCACAAGACAAGAGGTTCCTATGTGCATAGAGAATGGGGAGCTCTATGCCTTGGTTTTACTGAGATTGAATGGCCCAAAACCCACCTTTGTGGAATCCATCCAAAGGATAAAGTATGTATCAAAGACAGGAATTTTAAGCATGGGGATTTGCAAAGGAAAAGCTACCTTTTTGAATTATCGCTGTATGCGTTTGTTTGGACGGGAGGCTTTCAGCATGTCGGTGAGTAGCCTGTTCTTTAATAAGAAGGATGTAATAACTGCTATTAGCTCCCAGCGCGGGGGACGCAGCCTATGAGGTTGTGCGGATTGTGGGCTGGAACCTGTAATCGCAGCGCACGTTTCACAGGCTGTTATCTTCCCCCCGCACTCCCTTTTTTTTTGTTGTTGTAAAAAAAACATCCACCCTCCCCAACCCCACTTACCTGATTGTGCCCCTGCCCGCCGCCGCAGCAACTTCCCTTTTCCGGCCGCCATGGTCATAGAAGAGGGGCTCTGTACTTCTATAACCATGGCAGCCATTTTGGTTAAGTATTTTAATTCATTCAAAGGGTTGTGCGCGGCGTCCCGTTGAATTAATGAAAATACTTTTTTTTTTGTTGTTCTGGATAACTGTTTTTGTAACCAAGGGTGCTAATAGCGTTAACCCTTGTTCCAAGGTTTGGAACAAGGGTTGACGGCCCGGTGCCCTCTTTAAAGTGCCTCGCTTTGCTCGGGCCGATAACGAGCGCTGTCGGGCCATTACCTCAGTTCCACCCCTTGAAACGGGGTTGTTAATGCTATATAATTACCCTCCTTTTTGCTGATGGCTAAAGGAATACATTTTACAGATTTCAACTTGTCAGCCTGAGGTCTTACTTTGCCGCTCCGTTGTGAAAGTTTACATACGTCACTGAGGGTAAGGATAATGTGTATTTTGCTATTAGTCAAAAGATCTGCCAATCTTAGTGTTTGAAGTATGCAGTATAGATGTTTCACATGCTCCTCCAAGTTGGTGGCATGGATTACATTGTAATCAATGTGTGACCCAGCAAAGTGAAGTGATGTGGTCCATCAAGCACTGGACTGTTGCTGCAGTTCTCTGTAGACCTAAGGGGGAGGATGATAGCATTTGTATAGCATCCAGTGCTATTGGTATGGCCTCAAAGTGCTGTGGGTTGCATGTCTTTGGAGGACCGAAGTCTGAGATATGATAGTTGAAAGGAGTATTTTTAGAATGCATGTGCATTTTAACCAGCACAAAGGTAGAGAGGGGCGGCTTAGTCCCTGCTCGCAGCCCATGGAGATCTGGCTAGTGGGTGCGTGCTGTGATAGACTGCAAGGAGAGTAGGTGAGTCAAAGAAACTGATCTAGTGCACTACTGGACTAAATTTCTGTCGTAGGACTCAGCTGCATTTTAATGGCAGAGGTGATGTGCGTAATGAAGTCGAGTAGTGAATTGCTGCAAATGTATATGGGTGAGTGGCCATGCCCCGGGTGGGATACGGCTATGTTCCATGGAGATGGAGTACTATATGTACCAGAGATTCCCAGTAGGCTTCAAAAAACAAGCCTACAACACAATCCCTGTGGAAGAAGATGCAAGACAAAGGCACAAAGCAGCAGCTAGATTCAAAATACAGCCAGATCCAAAATACAAGCCCATGGCATGATCCCTGCGATAAACGATATAGGGCAGTGGCACAGAACAGCAGCCAGATTCAAACTACAGGCCCACGGCACTATCCCTGTGGAAGAAGAGGCAAAGTAGTGGCACAAAGGAGCAGCTACATTCAAAATACAGCTAGATGCAAAATAATGGCCTGCAGCACTAACCCTGTGGAAAAGGATGCAAGGCAGTGATCCAAAACAGCTGCTAGATTCAAAATACAGCTAGATTCAAAATACCGTCCCACGGCACTATCCCTGTGGAAGAAGAGGCAAAGTAGTGGCACAAAGGAGCAGCTAGATTCAAAATACAGCTAGATGCAAAATAATGGCCTGCAGCACTAACCCTGTGGAAAAGGATGCAAGGCAGTGATCCAAAACAGCTGCTAGATTCAAAATACAGCTAGATTCAAAATACCGGCCCACGGCACTATCAGTGTGGAAGAAGGTGCAAAGTCGTGATAAAAAGCAGCAGCTAGTTAAAAAAATATAGCTAGATTCAAAATAACAGCCTACAGCACTATTCCTGTGGAAAAAGATGCAAGGCAGTATCACAGAGCAGCAGCTAGATTCAAAATACATCTAGATTCAAAATATAACCAGATTCAAAACATAGGTCTACAACAGTACTAGATGTACAAACAAATCGTCGTTCCCTACCTGGTCGTGGAATGGCAGGGGTGCCCATGGCGAAGAGGCAAACAGGTGAAGCAGGTCCCCAAGGATATCCCCTTTACCTGACGCCTAGGCAAGACTCCACTGGGGGCTGGAGGATATCCTGGCTTCCAGATCACGTGATGGCTTGGGAAGCCAATCCCCAACTGGGAAGATGGGATATGGGAGGCAAGCACAGAGGAGGAGAGGGGAGAGAAAGCACGGTTTGTGCTTCAATAAAGTAAAAATGGAGCCCAAAATGGTGTGGCTGCTCCCCGTGTCCTCAAGTCAGGAGGCGAGCTGCCTGAGGGTGCCGCCTTACCTGGTGTATGTGCAGAGAGTGCAGAGAGTGCAGGGTCTTGGTTTGGAGCCTAGACCACAGGCCTGGCATCCGGGTCATGTGGTGGCTGAGGAAGGCAATCTCCAGTGGGGAGGCGGGTATATGGGAGGCGAGCACAGAAGGGGAGAGGGAAGAGAAAGCATGGCTTGAGCTTCAATAAAGTTCAAACGGAGCCCAAAGTGGGTGGCTGCTGCCCTTGACCTCGAGTGAGGAGGTGAGCTGCCTGAGGGTGATGCCTTACCTGGTGAACCTGCAGAGAGTGCAGGGATGCAGAGTCCTGGTCAGAGTTTGAACTAGGGGCCTTGTTTATGGGTCACGTGGTGGCTGGGGAAGCCAATCCCCAATCGGAGGTGGGTATATGGGAGGCGAGCACAGAGGGGGAGTGGGGAGAGAAAGCACGTGGATTGCGCTTCAATCAAGTAAAAATGGAGCCTAAAGCGAGTAGCTTCTGTCTGTGCCCTCGAGTGAGGAGGCGGGCTGCCTGAGGGTGCCGTCTTACCTGGTGAACGTGCAGAGAGTGCAGGAATTCAGGGTCCTGACCCAAAGCCTAGACCAAGGGATTGGCTTCCAGTTCACATGGTGGCTGGCGAAGCCAATCCCCAACGGGGAGGTGGGGATATGGAAGGCGAGCATGGAGGAGGAGAGAAAGCATGGATTGTGCTTCAATAAAGTAAAAATGGAGCCAAAAACAGGTGGCTGCTTGCCGTGCCCTCAAGTGAGGAGGTGAGCTGCCTGAGGGGGCCGTCTTAACTGGTGAACATGCAGAGAGTGCAGGGATCTGGGTTCCTGTCCCGGAGCCTAGACCAGGGGCCTGGCTTCCTTGTCTTGTGGTGGCTGAGGAAGCCAAACCCAAAAGGGGAGGTGGGGATATGGAAGGTGAGCACGGAGGAGGAGAGGGGAAAGAAAGCGCAGATTGTGCTTCAATAAAGCAAAAATGGAGCCCAAAGCGAGTGGCTGCTGCCCGTGCTGCCCTCAAGTGAGGAGGCGAGCTGCCTGAGGGTGCCGCCTTACCTGGTGAACATGCAGAAAGTGCAGGGATGCAGTGTCCTGTCCTGGAGCCTAGATCAGGGACCTGACTTCTAGGTCCAGTGGTGGCTGGGGAAGCCCAACCCCAACGGGGAGGCAGGGATATGGGAGGTGAGCACGGAAGGGGAGAGGGGAGAGAAAGTGCGGATTGCGCTTCAAAAAAGTAGAAATGGAGCCCAAAGCGTGTGGCTGCTGCCGTGCCCTCGAGTGAGGAGACAAGCTGCCTGAGGGCGATGTCTTAGCTGGTGAACTTGCAGAGAGTGCAGGGATGCAGGATCCTGGCTCAAAGCCTAGACCAGGGGCCTTATTTACGGGTCACATGGTGGCTGGGAAAGCCAATCCCCAATGTGGAGGTTGGTATATGGGAGGCGAGCACAGAAGGGGAGAGGGGAGAGAAAGCACGGATTGCGCTTCAATAAAGTAAAAATGGAGCCCAAAGCAAGTGACTGCTACCCATGCCCTCGAATGAGGAGGCAAGCTGCTGGAGGGTGGCACCTTACCTGGTGAATGTACAGGGAGGGCAGGGATGCAGGGTCCTGGCCCCAAGCCTAGACCAGGGGCCGGGGTCCCGGGTCACGTGGTGGCTGGGGAAGCCAATCCCCAACGGGGATGCAGGGATATGGGCGGCAAGCATAGAGGAGGAGAGGGAAGAGAAAGTACGGATTGCCATTCAATAAAGTAGAAATGGAGCCCAAAGCCAGTGGCTGCAGGCCGTGCACTCAAGTGAGGAGGTGAGCTGCCTGAGGGTGCCGCCTTACTGTTGAACATGCAGACATACAGGGATTTGGGTTCCTGTCCCGGAGCCTAGACCAGGAGTCTGGATTCTGGATCATGTGGTGCCTGTGGAAGCCAATCCCCAACAGGGACGCAGGGATATGGGAAGCAAGCACGGAGGGCGTGAGGGGAGAGAAAGCGTGGATTGTACTTCAATAAAGTAAAAATTGAGGCCTAAGTGGGTGGCTGCTGCCCGTGCCCTCGACTGAGGAGGTAAATTGACTGAGGGTGCCGCCTTGAATGGTGAACGCGCATAGAGTGCAGGGATACATGGTCCTGGCCTGGAGTCTAAACCAGGGGCCTGGCTTCTGGGGCAAATGGTGGCTGGGGAAGCCAATCCCCAATGGGGAGGCGAAGATATGGGAGGCGAGCACGGAGGGAAAGAGGGGAGAGAACACATGGATTGCGCTTCAATAAAGTAAAAATGGACTCCAAAGCGAGTAGCTGTTGCCTGTGCCCTCGAGTGAGGAGGCGGGCTGCCTGAGGGTGCTGCCTTACCTGGTGAACGTGCATAGAGTGCAGGAATTCAGAGCTTAGACCACGGGCCTGGCTTCCAGTTCACATGGCGGCTGGGGAAACCAATCCCCAATGGGGAGGCAGGGATATGGAAGGCGAAAAACAAAGGGGGTCCTGGGAGTCCCTCTGCCGGACATTAGTCCCGGTTACGAGAGACCCAGAGTCTTTATCTCACTATCTTTCACAGAGGAGAAATATCTAAAACATATCAGGGCCTCATTACGACCCTGGAGGTAACCATGATGCTTTTTGCGGCATGGCTACCCCCATTCCGGGTACCGGGTCCGGGTTCCCTGAATGGGGAAATACCGGGTCATTCCGACCTTGGCGGTCCCGGTATTTCCCCATTCAGGGAACTGGACCCGGTACATCCCCATACCCATTTCAGCCCCCATAGGGCTCAATGGGAATGGGGATCATGCTAACAACAGGCACATTAATAACGGGCCCATTGTTAGCATCCAGGTCTGCATCCAGGTCTGCTTGCGGGACCCGCTAAGAACGCCTGGTCTTACCAGGCGTCCTTAGCGGGTCCCGCAAGCTGACCTCGTATTGAGGCGGTAGGGGATTAAGGGGGCCGGCAGCTCTACCGGCCCTGTTAACCCCCTACCGCCAGGGTCGTAATGAGGCCCATCAGTCTTTGTCCTGCCTTAGGGCAGTCCAGCACCGAAATGCTAAGTAATTCTCCTCTGAACAAGAGTACCAACAGCAACCCCAGACACGTGTTTCAGTCTGGTTGGACCTCATCAGTAGGGTGGAGCTGTGCCTCTCTAAGAATAGTGAGGAAGGGATCAACGTCTGGATTCCCCTAGTAACTTAGGGTAAGACCCAAGGTTACTTAAATATGCAAAAAACAAGGGGGGTCCTGGGAGTCCCTCTGCTGGACATTAGTCCCGGTTATGAGAGACTTACCCAGAGTATTTAGCTCACTATCTTTCACAGAGGAGAAATATCTAAAACATATCAGTCTTTGTCCTGCCCTAGGGCAGTCCAGCACCAAAATGCTAAGCAATTCTCCTCTGACCAAGAGTACCAACAGCAACCCCAGACACATGTTTCGGTCTTGTTGGACCTCATCAGTAGGGTGGAGCTGTGCCTCTCCCCCCAGTAACTTAGGGTGAGACCCAAAGTTACTTAAATATGCAAAAAACAAGGGGGGGGTCCTAGGAGTCCCTCTGCCAGACATTAGTCCTGGTTACGAGAGACTTACCCAGAGTCTTTAGCTCACTATCTTTCACAGAGGAGAAATATCTAAAACATATCAGTCTTTGTCCTGCCCTAGGACAGTCCAGCACCGAAATGCTAAGCCATTCTCCTCTGAACAAGAGTGCAAACAGCAACCCCAGACATGTGTTTCGGTCTGGTTGGACCTCATCAGTAGGGTGGAGCTGTGCCTCTCTAAGAAAAGTGAGCAAGGGGTCCATGTCTGGATTTCCCTAGTAACTTAGGGTGAGATATGGAAGGCATGCATGGAGGGGGAGAGAAAGCGTGGACTGTGCTTCAATAAAGTACTAATGAAGCCCAAAACATTTGACTGCTGCCCATGCCCTCGAGTGAGGAAGGCAAGCTGCTTGATGGTGCCGCCTTACCTGGTTAATGTGCAGAGAGTGCTGGGATGCAAGGTCCTGTCCTGGAGGCTAGATCAAGGGCCTGTTTCCAGGTCAAGTGGTGGCTGTGGAAGCCCATCCCCAACAGGGCGGCAGGGATATGGGAGGCAAGCACGGAAGGGGAGATGGCAGAGACAGTGCAGATTGCACTTCAAAAAAGTAATAATGGAGCCCAAAGCGTGTGGCTGCTGCCCGTGCCCTCGAGTGAGGAGGCGAGCTACCTGAGGGTGCCACCTTACCTGGTGAACGTGCATAGAGTGCAGGGATGCAGGGTCCTAGCCCGGTGCATAGACCAGAGGGCTGGCTTCTGGGTCACGTGATGGCTGGCGAAGACAATCCCCAATGGGGAGGCGGGGAAATGGGAGGCGAACACGGAGGGGGAGTGGGGAGAGAAAGCGTGCATTGCGCTTCAATAAAGTAAAAATGGAGCCCAAAGTGGGTGGCTGCTGCCCATGCCCTTGAGTGAGGAGGGGAGCTGCCTGAGAGCACCGCCTTACATGGTGACTGTGCATAAAACGTGCATTGTAAACTGGAATAGACCTTGTGGAGTAGAGAATGCTGTCTTCACTTTGTCACCTCTAGTTAGTGGAATCTACCAACAACCTTTTGTTAGATCCTAGGCAGAGAGGATGGTACAAGTTCCTAACTGCTCTCTGCATTTGTCAATCCGCAGTATCGGCAAGGCGTTGAATTCTGATAATTTGCTGACCCTGTAGAAGTCTATTTTATTTTAAATGATGTAATACATTTACTTTATTTAGTGTTCCAGAATATGAATGCAATAAAAACAACTTAAAGTAAAAGAACTAGTAGAAGGAAAGATGTTTTGAGAATTCTCATCTCCCATAAAATCCCTGCATAAAAGCAATGTAATCAAAATCTTTGCAGAAGTACATATAATCTTAGATGTTCTTATATCAAAAGTAAAAAACAGAATAAATAATGGAGAAAACTTAAAAAAAACAATTTTCTAGATCCAGAAATGGAATTACCTGAGCTCTCCTGATAAGGTTTCATGAAAAGACAATCCAAAATCACTTCACTGGGGCCTAAAATGGAAAGGTTTCAAGCTCAACAGCACACCTTTGGGTCCTGCACTTGTTGAAAAACATGAAGGCTAGTTCATGTTGTCGTAGGCCTGTTGAAATTATCAAGGGAAACATTCATTGTTTTCCTGGCCTTACAGCGAGGCGGGCAAATGAATGCCAAGTGCATTGCAGATTCTATTTGGCTCCTGATTACAGCTACTTGTGATAGTTTCCTAAGTAGCCTTATTTTTCAATACAGAAACGCCAAGTTTGGTCCTGCTAGTGCAGCAACAGGAAGAGAGATGACCATTTGCTATTGGACCTCTCGATAACCCCAAGTTTAAATTTCCTTTTGGCCCCTCTGTTAGGGATTCACTCCTTACTTCAGGTTTTTGGAACGTTAAAGATGTACCAAATTCCTTGGAGAGGTACTGTCTTGTTCTACTCATGGGTATATTAAAGATTCCCGAATCCCTAACATACAACTGCAGGGAAGTGTTGCAGGCATGCAATGCCACAGCGTGGCAATCAATACAGGAGCCACAGGGAAATTCAACTGGCCTTTATTGCTGGTGCCAACGACCTGCCTGTAGCGCATGATCCTCCCAATGCGCATACGCAAGCATTGTGCATTCCCATTGGTGGCCACACTTCATGGCGGAGCTACGTTAACTGTGTCCTTTCCAGGATACAACATCTCCCCCTTTCGGGCAAAACAAAAGTCACTTTCATTTCTGTGTTCTGATATCTCTTTGATTAGACGCACAGGTCTTCTGATGCATCTTGTCAGTCTTGGCCAACGTTCTTCCTGCTCTTCTTCAGCTTCTTCCCTCGAAGGTTCATCATGTGGGGATGCTGTGGTGTCTTCCTCGCAACTTTCTTGATCTTCTTCCTTCTACAGCTTGAAATGAGAGACATTTCGAGTGACCACTCTCCTGGGGGAGGCAGCAGTTATCATTGTTCCATTCACATGACAAATCGTCAAATTGTCAGGATCACATTTTGAATCCACCTTCTTATCTTGCTGTCTGCATACAAGTACTTAGTCCCCCACTTGTAAGTCAGAACTCTAGGCTTATCTTCTGCTGTCTGCGTAGTCCTTCATGTCCCATTTCTTGCAGGCATCTATTTCTCAAATCTGTTTCATGTCCTCGCTCAAGTCACTCGCCAGGTGAGGAAGTCCGGTCCTTAGCCTTCAGCCAAACAGTAATTCTGAGGGACACTTTCCGGTCGTGCCATGTGGTGAGTTTCTGTAATCCCTGAGCATGTTGCACACGGCTTGATTGAGTGACAGGGACCATGGTTCTTTTTGCTGCAGTATTCTTTTCAGACTGTCCATGAATCGCTCCATAATGCCGTTTGCCTGCGACCATAGTGGAGTGATCTTTCTATGGTGGATGCCCATGTACTGTATTAATTTTTTGTGAACTCCAGGCTGCTGAAGGGTGGACTGTTGTCCGACTTCAGGACCTCTGTAATGCCCAATGCAGAGAAGATGTCATCCAACACTGGTATAATGGTGCTAGCTACAGTAAATGATATCAGGTACCAGAGGAAACCAAGACTATTCCTCCATGATGACAAGCTAGTATTTATTCTCTCTAAAGGGCCCAAAGAAGTCAATTGTGAGGTGAGTTCATGGGTGCTTGGGCATGTCAGACATCTTTAGAGGTTCTGGATGATTGGGTCTGGAGGTGCTCTGGCACAGGATACATGCATTGATCGTGCGTTCCACCATCTGATCTATTACTGGGAACCACATGATGTCTCTGACTTGTCTCTTTGTGGCCATCATCCTGCAGTGACCTTTGTGCGCTAGATCTACGACATGTTGTCGCAAGTCCGTGGGGATCACTATTCCATGTCCTTGCATTGATGAGTCCTTCCACGGATATCAACAGCTCTTCTCGTACATTTCTGAATGTGTGTAATTCTGCAGCAGAGATTCCTCCGCTTTGCATGCTAATGATGTTTGTATCCCTCCATCTTCTGGATCTGATCAGGTCCTGCACCTTCTTCAGCATCATATCTTGCCATGTGTGATCCAGTATAATCCTTGGCGTTATAGCCCGTAGGGGGCCATGATGAGTGAGGAAGTTGACCTATTCTTCCGCCATGGAGTCATCGGTGGACTGGTCCGGCAGTGCATGTCGAGACATGAAGTCTGCTGGGTTGTATTCCCTTTCTGGTTTGTGAATAATGGTGAAGTCAAAGTCTTGTAGCCATAAGCACCACCTTTCCATTTGTGGGGTCATCTTGCATTGAGAGCTTCTGTAGATGGTCACCAAGGCTTGGTGATCCATCACAATTGTGAATGGCTTTCCCAGGAGGAAAATTTGGAAATGCTCACATGTCCATACAACAGCGAGCCCTTCTTTTTCTGGTTGGGAGTATCTTATCTCTACCTCTGAAAGGCTCTGATGCGATAGGATTGCCCCAAGGCCAACGGGACTGGTGTCGATGGTTAGCTCTGTGCACATGTTCGGATCATGTTCGGCCGAAGCAATGTCGCTTTTGATTTGTATGAACGCCTCTTCACATTGTTTTGACCATTGGAAGATTCTACCTTGCTTAGTGAGCTCTCTGAGAGGGGCGCTGGTAGTCGTGAAGTCTCAAAGGTACCTGCTGCAGTAGCTAGCCATTCATAAGGAAGATTTGACCTCGCTGACATCTTTGGGGGCAGAATCTCAGAGATGGCAGCAACTTTGCTAGGGTCAGGGCTCATACCTTCATGTGAGAAAATGAGTCCATAGAACTTGAGGTGTGACTTGTGGATGGCACACTTTTCACGGTTTAGTGTCAGACTGGCCTCTACCAGTGCTGTGCATACCTGTCGAAGGGCTTAATCGTGCTGCGCAGTGGTGCTTCCAAAAATCAGGATATCATCACAATAATTAAAACAGTTGTTGACATGACAAATTACTCTCCGCACACTCTCCTGGAATATTTTGGCTGCCGAGCAGATGCCAAAACGTAGTCTCTTGTATCTAAAGTGTCCAATGAGTGTGGCAAACATGATGATGTTCCGGGATTGTTCATCTATTCGGATCTGATGCTATCCCTTGTTCAGGTCTAGTTTCGAGAATACTTTCGCTCCATTTAGTATGCTGATCATGTCATCTAGATGCATTCCAGGTTACCTCTCACACTCAATGGCCTTGTTCTCCTGTCACATGTCCACACATATGCATATATTGTCTGGTGACCCTCTCTTGGGAACAGCCTCTATGGGGGACACCCATGGATTGCGACCGTCAGCCGGTTCTATTATGCCTTCACTCAGTAAACATTGTATCTCCTTTTCCACGAGCGGTTGTAGATGGATCGGTATTCTCCTCGGGTGTTGAGTTGCATGTCGTAATGGACTCATTAAAGTGGAGTGTCGCGGGTTCTACTTTAAGGCACCCAATACTTTCGAACAGAGTTGGGAATGCCTGCACAATCGAAGGGCCGTGTTGCATGGTGTATGTCACTGCCACGATCTCCTTCTTGAGAGCGGTGGGGCGGCCCAGTAGGTTACTCCCAGGAACTGTTCCTTGTAGCACGTGAAATTCAGTGTGCGCACACTTTTCTTTGTATCGTAGCATTGTGGAGAACCTCCCGTGATTTCGCACTGGCCCTCTTGCTGCCCACTGGAAGACCTTCAGATCAGATGGTTGTTTCTGTGGAGGAGATGCCATCTTACTGTATTCTGACACACACATGATATTTAGGGTAGCACCTGTGTCGATGAGAAATTTGGCCTGGTGATCCCCTACTAGCAGGTTGATGTCACCCCGTTCATCATGTAGGCATAGTCGTGCTGGGTTGCTTCTCTGGGAGGTGAGGGCGATGGAGATCTTCCTGTAACTTGGCTGACATGTCTTACAAGACTTGCCTCGCACCTGCATCTTTTCTTAGACCAGCATTGCACATGCTATGCTCTTGCTTGGGAGGCATACATTGTACCCTTGTTGCCATCCAGGTGGGGAGTTGCAGACGACTTCTAGTTGATTTTCTCTGCCGCATTTGGTGCAGGTCTGTCCAAACACAAGACACTTCACACCTTCTGAGGGACTGAGAGGCTGCATCAGTAACATCTCCCAGACAGAGGAGGTATCCTGGACATATTGCCACCTGCATATCTAGTTCGAGTCGCTGGTGAGACTTCATATATTTGTTCTCTTCCTGAGACCGTAGTTGTTTTGATTTGCAAGGTCTGTGCGTCCACTCTGGATTCCGGCCTGGCCATTTACAGTATGGTGGCTAGAGGGAGTGGTTATCGGAGCAGTTTCTTTCTAAATGATGACGACAGGCATCCGCTGATGATCCTTAATCTGTTTGCTTCCTCATTCGTTAATTTGTGGAAGTGCAGTGCACCACCAATTTGCGAAGACGAGTTGTGAATACGTCCATGGATTCACCTACTATCTGGCATGCCGTATTGAAGGTGTGTCCCTCGTGATCAATGTTGTGTTGTGGGTCAAAGTATGTGCTTAGCGCTTCTTTGAGGCCTGCGTACATCGTAACATCTTCAGGCAGGAAAGTAGATATGAGGTCTTCTACCTCGTCTCCAACTAGATTCACCAACAATCTCCTGGCAAATTTGTCAGGCGCACCTTCATCATGGGCCTGAAGATAATTTTCAAACCTCTTTATTCATCTTTCCCAGTGTGGTCCAAGGGCGTCCTGGTCAACCATGTCGAATGGCCCAGATCGCCGAAAAGCTGCTGCTCTGCGCACATCTTCCTTACTTGGTTCACCTTCTGACATCTTGGTGTTGTAGGATTCTTTATGGCACCTGGAGATGTAGCTTGCTGCGTGTCTGTGAGGTTGGGGCTATCTTTAGTGAGAAGAGGATCTCACCTTCGTCGACTATGTCTTGTTCTCCCCATGAGTATATTAAAGATTCCCCAATCCCTGACACACAACTGCAGGGAAGTGTTGCAGGCATGCAATGACACTGCGTGGCAATCAATAGAGGAGCCAAAGGGTAATTCAACTGGCCTTTATTGCTGGTGCTGGCAAACTGCATGTAGTGCAGGATCTTCCCAATGGGGATGCGCGAGCATCGCGCATCCCCATTGGTGGGCGCACTTCATGAGATAGCTGCCCGGCTCCGTTAACTGTGTCCTTTCCTGGACACGACAGGTTCAAATTCAAATAGAAATTCCTTTTACATGGATTGGCAACTAAGAGAAAAAATAACTAAAATGTTGCAGAAGATGTAATTTCATTTGTGTTGGTTTTGGCATTCTGATGGTATTTCCAAGATACATTTTCTCCTCAGTGATGGAAGTGGTGACTCACTATCAAGGTCTTATTTGTGTTGTGTTTCTACGACTTAAGCCAATTCACATGGTAGCCCCACTCCTTTTTCTGTCAGTCTGGGGTACAAAGTTCTAATTGCAAGCAACTAGCCAGCCATAAAAAGTCCCTTGCCACATCAATTCCACACATACAGCCAGGACACCATTTCATATTTGCCAAGAGTCAATTATTGCTAACCAATGATAAGTGACGAGTGCACATTTTGAGCCTGGTTGTCGCACTTGATCATTCAAGTCTACTAGTACGGCCGTCACTTCATATGGTCTATGCCAACAGGTGAAATGTTTGTTCTCAGTTGTGGGTTAGAGGTGTGGTGGACAAACAAAACACGGAACAAAAGTCTGGTGCATCTCTGTTTATTGTTAGCAGAATGAGTTGTGGATAAACGTGTATATGGACTAGGAGTTTTTCTACAATTAATAGTCTTCTTGTCACGGGACAATCTAAGCAAAAGGTATGAGGATGAGTTTCACAACAAAATGGTATGTCTCTCTTTCCAAACGGGATGCTGGTCTAACTCTGGATCGCTACTGAATATAATCCCAGGAATACAGCAACGAGCATGCTTCATTGACCTAATCACAGTGATATACCACCCAGTTTGCTTTCTAGCCACAAGCGATGAATCTCCCAATCCACTTCTTTACCACATTTACAGTCTCAGGCATATATCTCCCTGCTCACTGTTTGCAATCCATTCTTGTGAATACTGCCTTGCTCACCTCTTTCTGTTTCAAGAGATATGGTGCCTAGGTCATTCATCAGTGATATATTTCCTAGCTCACTGTTCAGGAATATTGTGCCAAGCACACTCACTGTCCAAGAATGTAATACTCATCTTACTTTTCAGGGATGTAGTAACCAGATTACTCTTTAGGGATATCGTGCCCAATTCACTGTACAGCAGACCCAGGGTGTTTTAGGCTTTCCGGTAGTGGGTAATAACAGTCTGTAACTTCGGGATGTGATATATCCCAGGGTATAAGCTTAAACATAGCTACATTTACAAGCATAAGCCATAGCAAACTAAATGTAAGTTTACAAATTGCATTCATGTTACATAGATTAAGTCGTGACTTTAAATACATCTGTTAGATGTATTCATTGGATGCCTTTATTTTCAGGTTATGTTTACCGTTCTAGTTGGTACAATTCTTCTGTTTGGTGCTTCTCAAGCATATGATTGCGCTAGTGTGTGGTGGCATTGGAGCAGTGGTCCTGTGATGCTGTGGGTCTAGTGATATGAGTGTATGCGCGTCATTTGCATATGGGGGATATGAATTTCCAATGATGATGTGCATCTAGCAATACTTACGTGTGCATCTAGTTTGATGAGATGTCCAGTGACATGTGTTGGGTGCATGGTGGATGACATTTTTAATGGCATATTTGGTTTTACGCCTGTTGAATGGATCAGAGTTGTGGCACCAGGTCTCAAGTCTGTCTGTACACTTTGATGTAGTTGTACTGGTTGCCAGATGTACAGAGCAGGGATCTAAATTAGGATTGGATAAGCAGGCGCTAGAAGCAGCTCCTGGGTATTCAGCATTAATGAGCGACCAGACGCTACCACAGCGGGACAAGGAGCTAGTACATTGCATTCCGCAAATCCAACTTGCGCATAAAATGCAAAAATATTGTTTTGTCCATTATTTATGACCCCCTTATGCTTTAAATGTCTTATAGAAGTGATCTAGTGTTTATTTTTGGATTGTATCAAACACACAGAGTTAAAATCACATAGATGTGTTTGGTCAGCATCATTTGGCCTGGGGAGCCAAAAGTAGCACCTGGTAATAGTTGGTGTCAAGCTAACCAGGCCCTTCTAGGGTACAAGCAGGGGCTAAATAGCTCGCAGTTCCCCTCAATTTTGAACCCTGCGGTGTGTTATCTTTCTGTGTGGGTGGTTGCACGGGTTCAGTTCGGTGTTTTGATGGAATCTGGAAGGCTGTGTCTGACTGCAAGCCTTGCGTAGCACTGGAGGATAGGTGAGAAACCACTCCGAGGACTGTATTCTATGTTGAGCATAGAGCTTTCTATGCTGGCATGCCTAGGCCCAGAAATCATGTGCAGGTGCATCCCATCATGCATTGGAGAAGTGGGCACTATGGTTCCCTGTTGGTGATGGCTCTAAATGCTTGGGCGTGTATTTGTGCTCTGTTTGGTTTCGGGTTTTGGATGTCATCTGGTGCCCAACTGATTGTTAAATTGCGTACTCTGAAGCAGTGTCACTGGGTTGAACGTTGTGTTGTGATTTCACTGTTTTTGGGAAAAAGAGTGATGTTGTGATTTGGTTAAATATCTATCTCCTGCTGGCCATCTCTGCTGAAAAAATATAGTTGGTGCATGTCAATGAGCGAGAACTCAGGAAATTGTTGATGAATGTTTGTCTTGTGAATGTTCTGAAAATGTCTGTTGGGGGTCCGAGCCTGAGTGTATGAAGTTGGCCAGTAGGTGGTCTCTTGTATATAGTTTAAGAGTGTCGGGTGCCTGTGTATAATGTAAATTAAGCAGATTTTTCTAAGAAGCTTGTAGCTGCTCTGTGTCTAAAGTAAAATCAATCATCTTTCAAATTAAAACATACTTCTTATTTTCCATTCTGGCAACGTTGTGGCTTAATGTGTTGTGTTGGCCTCCAGGGATGGCATGGAATACTTGCCAGATCATATGCATATCTGATGGTAACTTCAATTGTTAAATACAGAGAGCAGGAAGCCAATGGCTGCCACAATGTAAAGGACTGGAAGCCAATGTCATACTTTATTAGCACCCAGGGCGGGGGAAACAGCCAATCAGGATTGTGCATCGCTGGCTGGTACTCCCAAGTTTAGCCCACATTCCATGCAACCTGTTGGCTGCCACCCCCACCCTCACCGCCATCTTATTGGCACCCACCCTTTCCCCTTTTTAAAAAAAATAATCCCAAACCCCTACCTATCCCCACTTATCTGATTGTAGTGGTGGTGCTGCCTCCTGCCACAGCAGCTTCACTCCTTCTCACTTTTCCAGCCACCATGGTAACCATGGCAGCCATCTTGGCAAAGTATTTTCATTTCTTTTAGCATCCCTAGTTACCACTTTGGTAACCGTGGGTGCTAATGGCATAATCCATGGGCTACACCAGGGGTGTAATGTCCCAGAGCCCTCTAAAACCGCCCTCGCTTTGCTTGGGCCGTTAACTTGGGCTTCCGGGCCGGTGCCCCTTGGTGTAGCCTGTGGAACAGGTTAATAGCGCCATAGTAAATTGGACCTGGACAAGCAGTGCTGTCTTTTTTTTATACTGATTTGGATTATATTATACTGCACTTGCTGTTGTTCACACTATCAGAGAGGATCTTGGCGCACTCGTCAGTCATGAACTGTGCTGTAAAACATACATATGCTTTTAAATTCAGAATAAATTAAATGAAAGTGTTGAGAAATGCTTAATTTTGCCAATTTTGTCCAACTTTCAAAACCCTTCCCACACTCATCGTTAGGTCATGGAGCTTGTTTGCTCAGTGCAATATGGGGGCTAGTTTGGCAACATTTTCCAGGGCTGCATTTGGTCACAGTTCATCAGTGGTCTTGGATTAGTGCTAAACATCACTTTGCATTCCAAGGGTCTCATCACTGGTCTTAGATTATGTTACATTAGGGACATTCACGTTGTACCAGCTTCTTCAATATAAATCACTTAGATTCAATAGAGTCGTGTGGTGAATAACAATCTTTTAATTAAATAGTCTCTAAGTTTCATGACCTTTCAAATAGGAATAGTTATATTTTCAATTTCATTAAGTAAAATAATCTCTCAACATGTGTTTCTCGACCGTGTTTACAGTGATCATTAGGCGAGAGTTGTTTCAAGTATTTTTCCTCATACTTATGAGATGAAGGAGTAAACAATTTCTTGTTATCCTAAAACCAAAAATAGAAAAATCTGTCATATTTGCTGTTCTATATTATTATCCAGTCAAAATTGTATTTTCTAATATTAAACAAAGGGCAGTAAATGAGCACTCGCCCTTTTTCTCCTTCTAAAGCAATCAGATTAATGGAGTTTTCCTTTCTTCTAACTTTTTAGCATTTCTGTTGTTCAATCTGAAAGATTCAAAATGGTCCTTTCAGAGGTGTATACTAAATTGTTCACTAGTGCAAAGCAAATAAGCATATACATTTGAGTTTGGAATGCACACATTAAATTCTTGTCAGGTTTACCTTTAAAAACTTTATAAAAGAAAGAACTTCAGTGGGATTCGATTGTCCTTCCTGAAAACGTCAGTTTGCACAAGGGATCGGCCTACCAAAATGGCAGCTATTTATTCACATGCACGGTGACGTCGTCACACAGCTAACGCGGTGACATCACCACGCAATTTCATCCTGCGCCCATTTTCGATTACAAAAAAATGCTTGCGCAAATTAGTATTTATTCTTATAAACCCTGTACAAAGATGGGTTCTACATAAAGTCCAGACAATATTGCTCTTACAATTCATCATTTGAGGGAAAATTCTATAATTCCCATACTTGTGGTTGTCCTTAATTGATCTCAAATTCCACATCGTTTGTACATCTTTTGCTCCCAAAATTGGTTTAAGGAGACTTGGACTAATCATATTTTTGATCATTGGCGACTTCCTGTATATGAATGATGGTACTTTGTCTAAGTGCTTGCTTAGGGCTTGATCCGGTTGTAGAATATTCCAATGTCTTTTAAAAATGCCCTGAGTTATATTAGCATCGGAACTGTAAGTAGTGATACATTTAACTTTCTGCATTTTGCTTTTAGTTAGAACTCGAGGTTTATCTGTTAATAGATAGTCCCTATCCATCAGATTTACTTTGGATACTGGATTTTGGAGGTCTTTTGATTTGTATTCACGTTGGCTAAATCTCTTGAAAGATTCCTCCACATGGGTCATAAAGTCTTCATGTACCCTGCAGTTTCTTTTTATTGTAAATATCTCACCATAAGGGATGTTGCTAATGGTATGTTTAGGATGGTTACTGTTGGCGTGTAAAATACTGTTTCCTGTCGTTGGTTTTGTAAAGAGACTTGTTTGAATTGTATTATTCTGTACATACAGTTGCAAATCCCAAAATGTTATCATTTGAGTATTTTCATTCATGTTCTTTCTTTTATAAAGTTCTTAAAGGTACACCTGACTAGAATTTAATGTATGCATCCGAAACCCAGATGTATATGCTTATTTGCTTTGCACTAGTGAGAAATTTAGTATACACCTCCGAAAAGGACCATTTTGAATCTTTCAGATTGCACAACAGAAATGCTAAACAGTTAGAAGAAAGAAAAACTCCATTAGTTTGAATGCTTTAGAAGGAGAATAAGGGTGAGTGCTCATTTACTGCCTTTTGTTTCATATTAGAAAATTAAATTTTTATTGCATAAAATATTGCTTTTTAAAAAAGCGGAAAGGCAAATAAGAAATTGTTTTCTATTTTCTGTTTTAGGATAACAAGGAATTGTTTACTCCTTCAAGTCATAGGTGTAAGAAAAATACTTGGTGAAACACGTGTTGAGAGATTATGTTACTTTATGAAATTGGAAATATAACTATTGCTATTTGAAAGGTCATGAAACTGAGGGACTATTTCATTAAAAAATTGTTATTCACCACCCGACTCTCTTGAATCTGTGTGATTTATATTGAAGAAGCTGGTGCAATTTGAATGTCCCTAATGTAACATAATATGTAAAGAATATTGGGCAGCAACAATATCGGGACATTTGTTGATGACAGCTTTGCATTTTCTAATTACATTCAGGCTTGCCATTAAGGTTGACTTTTTGGCTGCATTTTCAAAACTAACAAATGGTCTTGGATTAGTAGTAAACATCACTTTGCAATCTATGGGTCTCATTGTAAGTTAGAGTAATTATAAAACATGCATTTTTAATGTTCCTCATAACTATAGGTTTAGTAACCCATACCCACCTGTTTTGACATGAAATAATACCTCCACGAAAAGTAGTGGTAATGGACCACTGCATGCAGTAATGCCCTCTTCAATGGAGTCTTCTGGGACGCCATATTATGTGAAGATCTGTTTATACTACGCAATCAGGGAAGTATCCAGCATTGCAATAGTCGGGAGTGAGCCACGAAAAAGGTCCTGCAACATTTCCCCCCAAATGCACCTTGGAAAAATAATACTAAACTAACATACAATCGTTCCTGTCCCCTCGCCCCATATGATGCAAGGTGGCGCACACGCTGCAACTAGAACGTTACTTTCTTAAGAAATTACCTGACTTCTTTCTGAAGTCAGACTAGTGAATGCACGCAGGACTGGAGCTGAAGGCAGAGCACACAGCACTGTCTGGTGTCCGTGTCCTGCACTGCTGCAGTGGCCCAGAGTAGGGTGGGACATGGACACCTGTTTGTCGTGTCTCTTGTTCGAATAGCAGCACCCGCATTGTTAGGGTGGCCAACTTTACAAAATGGTTTTGCAGGACACTTTGTACGTGGCAGAGTATCAGAAGTACCCTGCAGTGTGTATGATTGCAAATGGTATAATTCGCGACCCCCCCCCCGCCCTCCCAGTCAATGTTTATCGTAACATTAGTGGCAGATGGCATTTTAACACATACACTTAACAACAACAAATATAATACTGCAGGGCATTTGCAGGTGCAGGAAACATATGCAAACCTCCTAATTTGCATATGTATTGCACCAATAGAAGTGACTTCACAGAAAAGGACATTGCAAGGAGCATCATCAGTCTTTGATATTTGGAGGCACCATTGAAGTGACTTTAGGATAAGTTGCCATAAGTAAGCCAAGTGGCAAATAACTTTGTGAAGCAAAATACCTAAATGCACTATTACTATATCTGGAGCAACTGTATAGTTATTATGCTTTTTTTAGGATAGCATGATATATTAACATGAGCTATGAAGTGAATCACTTGCAGCACTGCAGATAAGACGAAGTGCGATTAAATGATTTGTCCAGGATCACACTGCCTAAATGGTGAAACTGGGATGTGGGCAACTTAAGCAAACTGAAAACATCTTCCCAGGTCTATTTGATAAAGATATTTATGAAGGTTTTGCTTTGCTTTTCATGTACTTAAATAAAAGCAAGCCACATTACATAATAAACGTGTGTTTCATAATAAATTAACTTTACACTATATACATCATCAAAGAAATTTGTGGCACAATAAGAATATGGGTTTCATTTTATTGTCCCCATCCTGTATGCAAAATTACAGTAGCATCATGCAGATTAATGTGAGCCTAACAAATCCCCCTTAGGTTTTAAAGCAATAGTAATTTCATAAAGCATGCAGCATTATGCACACTTCTCACTTCTCATCACCCTCATTCACATTTCTGAAGGAACAAAAGTCCCAGCTAGTAGTATTCCCTCCCTTCCATCCGTGCCTAATGGCGCTCAGTGTAATGTTGACACAGAGCAACATGTCAAGCCCTCGGGAGAGCTGCTCTGTTGCACATAGCTAGAACAATGAGAGTGTGCCAGGCAATGGAGGTGCAGAGCAGGAACCACCAAGTAACATCAGAGCACCAAGGCTTATCTGTGGAGTGTCGTACTCTGCCCCAGCCAAGGTTATCCAAACCTTATTCTGCTGGAGGAAAGAAAGCGAGGGGAAGAAACAGGATAGGAAAGCAGGATGTTGATGCCACAAACACAGGGAGAAACGCAATTGACCATATGCCTCAACGTGTCTCTGCGCCTCGGGTCAAAAGGGTGGATTTTTCACAGTTATCCATTAACGTTTAAAGCGTTTCCTTGGAGCGCTAGGACCCATACGGCGGGCTGAAATTGTGCCAAGTAAACGAGTAGGAAGAGGAGAACGTCGCTTAGGCGGAGGCACGTCGTGGGCGTGAGAGCACAACTTGGACCACCAGCTGGGGAAGAAAACAGATGTCCTGAGATATTTTCCAGCATTTCAGCTGCTCTTTGCATCATTGTAGCTTCGCTTCACTTCACTTTTGGATTGATTGTTACATAGCGCGAGAACCAGTAACACAACTGTCGGTGTCCCTTCAAATGCCAGCTGTTATTGTCTATCACATGGCAGGGCTCTAGAAGCCCAGGCAGTAAGGACGTTTTTGAAGGATGCATCTTTTTTGTCCTTGGCGCCACTTTTCACCTCACCAGCCTTCCCTCACCTCCAACCGATTTTATTATTCTGCCGTTTCCCTTCATCGTTTCCCGTTTTTGTATCACATTATCTGCTCCCTCTGCCTGCTTTTTCTATTGATTCATACGTTCCCATCTTTACATCCCTAATGCAATACATGTAAGTTCAAATGTTAGGTTTTTTAAATGGTGGGGTGTAAATATGCTTCGACCACCCCTTTGAGTTTTGTAACAGACTCCATATCTTTCAGATAAGGACACACAGGGGTTTGGAGGAAGATGTCCACAAGACACCAGTGTCTCCTTTGTGCAGTGATAGGTCTGGGTTGCTGCACCAGATTGTGGAGTCCACAGTATAATAATTTGGAGAGCAGCAAGGAACAGAGAGTTTGTTATATTGCAATGTAATGAGTAACAAACTGACCGCATGTTTCCTTCTAACCTTGCAGCCACAACCTGGTCCCTCTCCTTTGATCCTAATATTTATAGGATACTAGCAAAAAGTACCCGTTCTCTGAACGGGTTCTGTGGACAGACATGACAACACTCTCATAAATTGTTGGAAATCAATGATCCTGTAGGTCGCTGTTTGATTTGCTTATTGCTTGATGTGCTTTGCACTCTGAAGTAAACTGCACTGAGAAGGTTCCATGTAATAATGTTGCCACAAAAATCTCGCCATTCAAAAATATCGCCGAAAAATTGCCGTTTTTTGTGGCGACATTATTGCATGGAACATGCGGGGGACACCCCCGCAACCCCCAAACTTTTTTTTTTCTTTTTTTTTTTAAAAAAAAGATTATTTTTTTTTGCCCCTGTCCCCATATATATGGTCACCCAAATAATATCGCCACAACATTTTCCCGGCGATATTATTTACGGCGACCATATATATGGGGATATTATTACCTGATACCACTGAGAATGGGCATGTGTGGCTGGCTGACATACCACGGAGCAGACGTCGGGAGGTGAGAGTTGGTGTGCTGCTGCATACTGGGGCCTGCTGTGCTCTCTCCCCACCTTTTGCCTCACCATGGAGTGGTGCAGTTCGTTGCGGAGCTTTGCAGTGTAAATGTCCCAAAAACTGTGCATTCTAGGGTTGAGGACCAGTCCTTCTACAACCACATTGATATTTTGCCAATTTCAGGAAACTGTCTCATGTGTGAAGGTACTAAAATCCAAATGTTATGTAGTCATTAATGCCTGGAGGATTCTAACATGTAACTATGCAAAATTTGGTGCAGATTGGTGAAATGGTGTGAAATTATATAAGGAACAACGCTTCGCCAAGCCACAAAGCCACAAACAAATTCAGAGTTTTGCTGGAATCCGGAAAAGTGGTGGGGTGTCCAAATGTCATGTAGCCAGTAATGTCTGGAGAGTCCTACCAGGTAACTATGCCAAATATGGTGCAGATCAGTGAAACGGTGTGGAATTATGTAAGGAACATCGCTTCGCCAAGCCACAAACCCACGCATTTTGACTTTTGCTGAAATCCAGGGAAAAGGGTGGGGTATCCAAATGTCATGTAGCCAGTATTGTCGGAGGGTCCTAACAGTTATCTATGCAAATTTTGGTGCAGATTGGTGAAACAGTGTCGAATTGTATAAGTAACAACGCATCGCTAAGCAACAAACCGACCCATTTTCACTTTTATAAATATAGACAATATGACGACAAGAAGGAAACCGTATCGCTTACCATGCTGTCGAATGTTCTTGACAGACCTGGGAAGACGCCTTGCTCCCCTTCAGGAGGTACTCTTGCTAAGTTCCTTTTCATTTTCTCCATTAGTCTGCTGTTGTTCTCCGATATAGCTGCTGTCCTGATCACGTTGCTCGAAACCTTCTCAAAATGTCTGGACTCAGCAGTACCCTTGGGAGCTACCGGTAGTCTTCTTCAAATTTCTGTGTTAAATATCAATGCTGTAAGTGAAGAGTTATTAACCCTCACAAGAATAATCATAAAATGATGGAATACTGAACCCTATAGAGAATAAAGAAAATATGAAACGATGAAATAAAATGATACTACCACAAAGTCAACTGAATTGAATGAATTGGGCATCATTACAAGTGTGGCGGTCTGGAAATAAGGGTGTCGGTAGCAACGTACCTACCAGCACCCTTTCAGGACCACCACACAAGTCTGCCTGCAGGGGCTGTTGCCCCTGGCAGGTCTAACCTGCTGGGCGCAATTGTCCCGGTAGGCCGACTTGTCACGGAAACACTGGCACCATTAGCAACAGTGCCGGTGCTTCCGTGTCCCAATTCCATGGGAATGGGGACTTACACTTTCCAACGCCTGATATCCCGGGCTGCCGGGACTTGTAATGTCCTGGTGGCACCGGGATTTCAGGCGACAGAAACGGTGTTACGAGTTCGGCGGTTACCGCCAAACTTGTAATGAGCCCCTAATGACTGTTTGGGGTAGCTGGTATAGTTGCCAGAACACATGTGCAACTTCATTGCTTGAGCACTTCTTGCATTGTTGCACACTCGGGGTAGATTTTGGGAGTTGCTCCCAATAAAGTAGTACAGTTTGCTATACTTCCAGTTTTGCATAGAAACTATGCCAAGTCTACGTCTCATAAGGATTTCAAATCCTTAGCTCTTCTGTGAACATCAGATTTCTTAAAAATTGAACTTGGCTTTAGGAGCTTTTTGGTCATTGTAGGAGATAAAATCTGTCATGTAGATAGGTTGTTCCTGTAGTGAGCAATTCAGCAAGCTTGCATAGCGTAAGGTTCTGTCATTTATCTTTATGATATGATATGATAGGTCATTTATAACACGCCTGTACACAAGTGTTTTTAGGCGTGGCAAGACAAGGAAGGGGGGACAGAGGAGGACAAAACACTGATCTTACTAGGCGTTGTGTCATTCAGATCGTGCAAGTGTGGGGGGGATGGGGAGAAGTGCCAGAGGATAAGTGCTTTGGTTGGTGGCTCATAAGTACAGAGAGTCAGGGGACTGAAGGATTGCAGATACAGTCCCTTAAGTGGTTCGGAGGCCCGGAGGCAGTGCAACAGCAACTGGTTATGCAGGGGCCTGGTCCCGTAAGTTTAGTGAGTGGCCAGGTAACCACAGTGCGCAGCTGACAGGGACATCAGCAAGGGAGCAGGAGAGAGAAAGCGTAAGGGAAAAGGAAGGTCTTGAGTTGCTTCTAGAACCTTAGATGGTCCTGCTCAAGTTGAGAGAGGCAGGGAGGCTGTTCCAGAGGGAGGCCCCAGCCGAAGAGAGAGATCTACACCCCACTCTCTGTCTGGAGAAGCGTCTGACCCTCAGAGAGTAGAAGGTGGATGAGCGAAGGGCTCGAGAAGGAAGTTGTTTAGGAAGAGAAAATAGGATATATTGTGGTCCCGGCCTCAGAAAGCCTTGTGGACAATGCAGAGTGTCTTGAACTTGATCCTTGCAGCCAAAGGGGGAGCCAGTGGAGAGATTTCAGGGCTGAAGAGATACGATCCCTGGGCGTGAGGCCAAGGACAAGTCTTGCACTCCTGTTCTGGATAAGTTGTAAAGGGCGAAGAGTAGAGACCAGCAGTAGAAAACCTTTTGGTTTGATGCATCAAGCAATAGTTATGTCACTGAAATGCATGTGATATAACCACTTGCTGCACACCCTATTTTTGTGTACTGCAATCATACAGTATTTATGTTGCTTTCAAACATACTTTTTTCAATTAAGACTGTATGCGTCATTGAATCTTAATTCTAGGATACAAATTGTGACAAATCCAGGGAATTCGTCCCTTCTCCCCAAGCAGGAGCCAACCCCTTTGGGGCAAGAGAGGTGAGCATGCTACGATTAAGACCCCTTAGGGGACAGGGAAGGCAGGATCCCACGGCCTATCCTTAGAGGATAAGAAATACACAAGTAGGATTTTACTCATCCTCCCTCAAGTACAGAATCCTATTTGTTTGTCGCTACATGGGGATTGAGCAAGGCAATAATGGGTGGTCACTCGTGAAATGGCTGGTGTGGTTTCTGACCCTAAGAATCCCAGCTTTCTGTGACCTGGAGAATTAACAGGCTTTCCAATCTCGCCTCAATCTGAATCATAAAGAGGCTGAACGAGCAACAACGAAGAAAGATAAGTACCTGCATAGCCAGCCGCAGAGGGAGAAAGTCCTGCTGAGTTAATCGCAGGTGAAGGAATTTCCACAGAGTGAACTCCATGTGAAGGACATTCTGTGGAGTCAACTGCCAGAGGAAATGTCTTCCTGTGATATGGACACCCAATTGCAGCATAATTCAGGAAGCGTACAATGCTGCTGATCCAAAAAGCCAGCGGAATGCTGCTCTCTCCAGTGCGGCGCAGAGCCGCAGGCACATGGCCATAGGAGAGGAGAAGCCCCGACCATGCCAGATGTGATAAACCAGCACCCACTGTTCTCCAGCATTGGATCTTTCATAGATTCACATTATATTTGAATATTCCCCGTTGACAGGTTGGGAATCCTCAATAACATTTAAGCATTTCATCTTTAAATTTGACGCTGCGTGGCCACCAGTGGGCGCAGGCAATATGGCTGCCTGATCTACGCGCTCCCCGCATGGCCCCAGGAAACTTGCGGTGCACCACCACCTAATGGATTGTGAACCCCCCAACCTGGAAAAATTAGCTGGGGGACCCCTCGAGGAGCCTAGGGACATTCAAACGGCTCTCGGGGGTGCTCCCGATCCTGAGATCCACGAGCGGGGCTCGCGGTGCTTCCCCTCCCCCAGGTGGCCCTGAACGGTCTCCAAGCCGAGGACAGTGGAGCAGCTCGCCATTCTGTGGGATGGGGAGCCGCGCGCTCCATCTGTATTGTGTCCTCGACTGTGGGCGGGGGCCTCAGACCCCCCGCAGCAGAGCCGAGCCAAAATCCTCGACCAGAAAAGACCTGGCGTAGGAGTCCAGCACCCGCCCTCCCGCCTCCGGCGTTCAGGAGAGACCAGCAGCACCACCGTGAAAGGCGGCGGGCGGGGACCCAACGTGTCTCCCCACACATTCGAGGTCCTGCACCGGGGGGGCAGGCGGCATGGTCCCCCTCGCCCCCACCCACTTCTGCTAGCGGAGTCATCCTGCGACCCGGGCCGACGCAGGAGCACGCCCGACCCCCTTGTCCCCCTCCTCCGTGTCACAACTCCGTGCCACGTGGGGCCAACACCAGAGATATGTGGTGGCAGCGGGGCCCCACCCTGGACACCTTTGAGGAGGTCGGCCGCCATACCTGGGGAGTGGCTGTGGCACTACAGTCTCTGGGGAGACCACCCTCCCCTCCAGCGGTCTCCTTGACGGGCTTGGGCCGATGCGGGAGCGAGCCCGGGCCTCCCTCCACCCCTCTCATATATTGACCATACCAGGGTCCACCCGGAGAACCCACCCCATGAGTGAGGTGGCTGTGGAGCCCCAACCCTGCACCTCGAAGCCATAGCGGACCCCTCAGATCGGGGAATCCTAACCACACCATTCTGCCACTCCGCTCGGGGTCGGCCCCACCTGCCCACCCTCGCGGCTGAGCCCAGGTGAGCACACAGTATAACACCGGCCTAGCGAGCCCCCACCCGACTTTGTGCAACCACTGGTCCCATACAGAAAGTTCTGACCAACCTTGGAGTGACAGTATAGACCACCCCCTTGAAGCATCGCCCCTTCTCACCACGCCGGGGGGGCGCTTGGAGGATATACAGATTAGATTTGACCAAAAGGGGTGACGCCTGATCATAGACCCTGGCGCACTAGCGGGGAGCCACTCGCGCCCCAGAAGGGAGTTCCAAGGAAGCTACCAGAACATCCTCGGGGTGCCAACTCACAATTAACACACCACTGGGGGTCGACCTGGGGAGGCCGGAGTGGTGGCTTGCACGGTGGTCCCCTGAGTGTGCCTCAGAGCCTGAACGTGGGAGGAAAGCTCCAAAGATCTGCCTTCCACATAATCATCATCATAGAAAGCCCCTGGCACCAGGAGGGAAGCAGTGGGCACGGCGAGAGGCCAGAGCAATTCGGGGAGATTGGGGGCTCATGTGCTGGAGGGAGACCCTTGCGAGATACCAGTTTGCACCGGGCCAGTCAGAGATGGAAGCTGGTCGCCCCTCTGTGCCAACCCCAGACATGAATGCCATCCAGAATAACATCCAGACAATTCTCAAGGAAATTAGAGGTATGAGGACAGACATGGGTGCCAAGTTTGCCGATCTCACGGCCAAGGTCTCCACACTAGAAGATCGGATGGAGGAAGTGAAGAATAACCAGGCATCAACGGACCTCCTCGAAGCACAGACGGAAACAAGGTTTGGGGAGCTCCAGCGCCGCGAGGAGGACCTCCGGCTTAAGGTTGACATATGGAAAATCGTGAAAGGAGAAACAACTTGACGATTTTCGACCTGGCAGAGACAGAGGGGGAGACCCCAGTGGGCCTGGAGGGTAAAGTTCAGGATATTATCAGGATTGTCCTAGGGTATGATTCCAGAGAGACGCTCTTGCTTGACAGGTGCTCAGTGCTGGCGAGGTTCCACTATTACAGAGACAAAGCCAGACATTTAGATATGGCTAAGACCCTGAGAGACATACAGTATGCAAATTCCAGGGTGACAATCTATCAGGGCCTCTCAGCCCTCACACTTCAGATGAGGAAAAAATGCGGAGTCATCACCAGATGGCTGCAGGAGAAGGGGGTCCGCTATTGCTGGGAGCACCCATTCTAACTAGCTTTTGAATGGCAGGGCCAGAGGTACCAGCTAGTTACGGAGGAGGACATCCGGAGAGCGGCAGAAGACTTGACGGGGTACCTCCCGGGCACATCCAGAGAGCAGAGCGGAGGCGACAGGGATCCCAGCCGTGCCCCCCAATGCCCTGATCTCACCCAAGGGAAGCTCAAAGTGAAGGGCATGCAGAAATTCCAGAAAACTAAACACCCCCCAGCAGATCGGGGAAGCCCCACATGAGCACACTGGAAACGTCAAGTGTCTAACCACCAGTCCGAAGTTATGCATATAATCCCCAGGGGGTCTTAACGACCAGAGGAAAAAACGCTTCTTACCTCATCTTCGCATTATGGTTGTTGGGTTTATTGTTTAAAGGTTGTAATTCAGAGTGGCAGAGTGGCCGGAGGAGAGGCCCGCTTAGTGGTATATATGAAAGTTCTAGAAAACCGGATACCTTCCAGCGGATCGTTGAGGTCCCACATGAACATACTGGAATGGTCTAATGTTTAACCTTTGTGTTAAAATGGGTACACACCACCCACTGGGGACCTCAGCGACCTGGGGGGTGTAGGGGGGGAATGCATGTTAACTTATGTTTTCACCGCGGTTGGGTGGGTTTCTGTTCAGAAAATATGGTTCAAATTCGTAAAGTTGAATATTGAGAGGCTTGCTTAGTGGCAAATGACACGGTCCCCTCGGTTTCACCTTTGAGAGGGGCTGAGGCCTTCAGTCCTGTCCCGAATGATATCCGCTGGGGGGCCTCGCAGTTCGGAGGGTCGGACCTTGTTTCATGGGCACGGGGGGGCGGCGGGGGAAGAAGGCCCCTATTGGGACCCCGAGGCTGGCTCACAAAGGGGACATATCTTTGATTGTTTGGGGGGGGACGCTCCACATTATTGTTTTTCCCGGGGCCAGGGTAGCAACCCTGGTGGTTCGTTGCTAGTTCCAGCTCTAGTTGGGGTGACGGCGACGAACGCCTTTTAAAACGGGTAAGGAAAATGGGGGATGGGGGGAGGTTCGGGGACAAGGGCAATGGGCACACCACGTCATGGATCTGTGGGTTACATATAGGGATCGACCAAGGTAGACACACTGTAATCTTCAAGGCTCTGGGTAGTGACGATCATGGTTGAAGGCCGGATTGGTACGCTCAACGTTAAGGGCCTGAACTCGCAGAACAAGCGCTCCCTTATGTTCCGCAAACAAAAACTACAAGTCCTCTTCTTACAAGAAACACACTACAGAAGGGGGGCTGAATCGGCAATCAAAGGGAGGGAGATAGGTGGGAACTTTTGGGCTTTGCACAAATCCTCTAAAAAAGAGGGGGTCAGCATCCTCCTTGGAAAATCACTGCACCTCACTGAGGTAGAGACTAAAAGGGGTTTTGGGGGCCGATTTCTAGGAATAAAGGGATTCTCCCTGGGAACGCGGATCACATTGGCCACCCTGTATGCACCTAATGTAGGCCAGGCCAAATTTATTCATAGGGTACTGGAGGTCATGGACGAATGGGCAGAGGGGGCAATGATCCAGGGTGGGGATTTTAACCTCATCATGGATCCCCGATTGGACTGGTGGTCGGAAAAGGGGGCCGGGGTAAAGGAACCCACGAAGGATAACTTCACCTTGAGAGACCTCCTACAGGACCACTACTGGGTGGACGTTTGGCATAAGTTTCATCAAGCCCCTGGGGGGTACACATTCTTTCCCTCCAAAATCTAACCTATACAAGAATCGATTTACTATTAGTGTCAGAGGAGGGAGGGGGGGGAGATTGGAAATCGATCAGTTGAATCGGTCACATGGTCGGATCAAGAACTCCTAGTGATGGACTGGAGGCTCCAGAGCACCCCTAGGTCATATAGGTGGCGGTGTAATGACACCCTCTTGAGAGACCAGGGGTCTCATTATAACTATTGCGGAATGGGTTTAATGGCACCAGTAATGGTGCCAGCGCCATTAAACCCATTTCGCAATATTACGACGTCTGGTTTTTCCAGACGTCCATAGCGGATACCGCGATGGGAACAAGGGAGCTAACAACGGGCCAGCTTGTAATGGGCCCGTTGTTAGCTCCCTCCCCATTCCCATTGAGCCCTATGGGGGCTCGAATGGGAATGGGGAAGGACCGGGCCCGGGTTTCCTGAAGGAGGAAATACCGGGCCCTCCATACTCGGAATGGCCCGGTATTTCCCCATTCAGGGGACTCGGACCCGATGTTGGAGGCAGCCATGTCCTTATTAAGGGTAAGGCTGCCTCCAAAGTCGTAATGAGGCCCCAGGTCTTTAAGGAATTCCGACAGAAAGAAATGGAGGCCTATTTTGCAACGAATGACACGGGTGAGACACCAGTGGTCACAGTCTGGGAGGCGGCAAAGGCCACGTTTCGGGGCCTTCTCATTCCTGAGGGAACTAGGAGGAAACGGGAGAGGGCTCTGATCGGGACTAAACTCTGGGGGGAACTGTGGGCCATGAGAATTCAGCTCACTAAGGGGGACGTAGATCGGGAAATCCTCCTGGGTGCAATGAGGGATAAGAGGTAGGCCCTTCACAAAGTTTTAATCGGTGAAGTGGTTAAGAAAATGAGATACACCAAACAGAGATATTACGAGAAGGGAGATAAGGTCGGGACCCTGCTGGCGCATAGACTGAGGGGGAGCAGAGCGGATAGACGGGTTATGGGTATTAGGGCTGAGGCGGGTAACATCCAAATTAAAATGGAACATATAGTGGAGTCCTTCGCGGAGTTCTATAAGGAACTCTACGCGAAACAGGAGGGTGTTTATAAGGAGGCAGTCCGAAAATATCTTGAGGATTATCCCCTTCCCAGGCTCACTGAACCTGAGTGGGAGGCCTTAGAAAGAGACATATCAGAGGAGGAGGTGGAGGGGGCTATCAAGCGACTCAAGGTGGGCAAGGCCCCAGGGGGGGATGGATTCACGGCCGACTTCTTAAAACACTACCAATCAGTCTTAATACAACCATTGGCCAAGCTCTTCAACCAAATTAGGTCCCCTGACACCATCCCACCGACTTTCCTGCAGGCCACGATTACGGTGATACCGTAGCCCAGTAAAGACCCGACGGAGTGCGGTTCTTACAGACCCATTTCACTCTTGAATGTCGATGCAAAGATCTTCGCTAGGATCCTAGCTACGCGTCTCGAAAAGTGCTTGCCCCGACTGGTCCATCCAGACCAGGTAGGTTTTGTGCTCAATAGGTCGGGGGCGGATAGCATGCGCAAGACCATTCATATACTTAGTTCGAGGGTGGTTAGAACGGAGGGTGCCCTTCTCCTGTCCTTGGACGCGGAGAAGGCGTTTGATAGGGTGGGCTGGCCCTTCATGGAGGGGGTTCTCTCGTCCCTGGGGATGGGGCCAAAATGGCAAGGGTGGATTTCTGCCCTCTATTTGGACCTCTCTGCAAGGGTGGTGGTCAGTGGTGGTGAGTCAGCAACGTTTCCCCTGGAAAGGGGCACGAGACAGGGGTGTCCCCTATCCCCCCTTATATATGCATTAGTGATGGAGCCCTGAACCATAGCCATCAGCGGGAACAAAAATATTAAAGGGGTTAATGAGCTTGTTCGCAGACGACATACTACTCTATCTCACCAACCCATCCCAGTCAGTCCCTGAGGTATTAGGTAGTTTGGAGCGATATGGGGCCCTCGCAGGCTAGAAGGTGAATCTGGGGAAGCCGGTTGCATTTGTGGCAGGGCAGCTCAATGAGACCGAAAGGCAATATGTTGAAAACCTCCCATTCTGCACACAAGTGGAGGGTCTCTGTCATCTGGGAATCCAGCTCCCACAGAACCTGGCTGACCTCTTTGCCGCTAATTACCCACCCTTATGGTCGGCGATTAAACGTGACATCGAACGATGGGCAAAGTCCGGCCTGTCATGGATGGCTCGCCTCAACTCAATCAAAATGGTGATTCTCCCCAAATTTCTGTATCTGTTCCAGATGTTGCCCACCTTAGTACCTAGGCCCTTCTTCCTTGAGATTAGACGGGCCCTCCTGCACTACCACTGTGCAGGAAAATCCCATAGAATATCCTATGATGTCCTGACAAGACCAAAGGATGAGGATGGGGTGAATTTCCCAGACCTGGAGACATACTATAAAGCGTCCCAGTTGCGAATCCTGGTCGACCACTTTGTGATGGGTCCAAAGAAATAGTGGGTAGCAATGGACAGTGTGCTTTTTGCCCCGGTTACGCTTGATGAATGGCTGTGGGTTCCCAAAACACGTATCCCAAGGCGGATCTTGAACCACCCGGTCCTGGGGGTATTATGGACCATATGGAAAGAGGGGGGTTACCTTAGATGGCTCACAACGTGGCCCTCGCCCCTGTGCTGTATCTGGGCCCCACCGCTCATGGATGGCATCAATGAACCTTTGGCCTTCCAGCAGTGGTATGAGGCGGGTCTGGCCAGGGCGGGACAGCTGTGGACAGATGGAATATTCATCTCTCTGGGTGATCTGAAGGAGGCCTTTGGCCTTGGGTGACCTCTCCCCTTTTCGATATCTCCAGCTGAAAGGGGTCCTAACTGAAAATAAATGGGGGGATACACTCAGGAGGGACCTTACAGATTTTGAAAAATTCCTGATCACATACAAGGGAACCAAAGGGGTGTTCTCCAGGCTATACGCCCTTTTGTTGTTGTCCACCCCACGGGACCCCCGCCCTGCCCAGGTGCAATGGGCTAGAGAATTAGGTTGTCCCCATCACCGACAGGAGATGGACTAAAATGTGCAGGCAGGCCAATCGCTCAACAGCTGCTCTCCAATACCGCCACCAGGCCCTGAGATTAATTCATAGATGGCATTACCCTCCACAAAGGATCGCTAAAATGTGTAAAGGATATGACCCGAACTGTTGGAAATGCCATACCGAAAGGGGCGATTATGTACATATGTGGTGGAAGTGCCAAGCGGCACAGACCTACTGGAGCGAGGTCCTCTCCTGGATAAAGGAGGTTGATGGAATTGAAAGGACCCTATCCCCTTGGTTAATGTTGTTTGGTATTGGTGAAGGGGGGGAGGCCCGAAGGTAACCCGTGACCACATGCTACAGGTCATGTTGGTGACCGCCAGAAGTTGTTGGGCGCAGAAATGGAAGGCCGCCCGCCCCCCTGGGGAAAGAGAATGGGTCACCAAACTCCGGGCCATATACGACATGGAATTTCTGACCCACCTAATCGATGAATCCAAAACTAACATTGAGGGTCTTTGGATCCCTTTCTTTGATAAATATGGGAGAGCTGGTTGAGGTTGATGAAACACTCATGAACAGTTCACGGGACCCGTGATTGACTCTGGGGGGCCCTGCCCAGTGGACTTGTGGGGCCGGAGAGCGGGCCCAGCGCCTTGAGCACTTGCTTGATTTTTGCCCTTCTTTTGTGTAGTACCATGTCACATTGTGTTATTCCTTGGTCGTATTTGTAATATTTTTCAATTCACCTATTTTGTAGGTGGGGGGTAAGGGCGGGGGGAGGGAGGGAAGGAAAGAAAGGAGGTGATTGTTTTTTCAGATTATCATTGTGGTTATAGTCTGGTTGGACCAATGACATTACCTAAAACTTCAATAAAATTTAATTTTCAAAAGAAATGTGAAGCTGCTTGTCACTAGTGCTCTATTTAATTTGTTTAAGTACTTGTAATGCACCGACAGCCCGCAGGCATCAGAGCGCATTTTGGGTCATGTTGCCCCACAGCCAACAGACAGGACTCCCTTAGCTTGACCCCTGGATGCCATCTTCAGATTTTGTACTGCACGTTCTGTTTGAAGTCCTCAAAAAACTCTTCAATCTTTTGATGATTTTGCCTATATTCTTCATTTTGTTTATCAAGATCTTCATTGTTTAGTACTGGATTGTAACTTCGACTGCTGCTGTGGAATTCTGGTCCATTCCGTTGCCTCTTGGGTTGCTATCCTGCATCCTAGAGTCATGGTCTTTATAAGTCAATTGACCGAGCCACCGTGGCAGATACACGGAAGAAAAGCCTGCTCGTCCTGTCACCTCAAAAATGTATACGTCAAGGATCTCCACGACAAATGTCTATATTGCTTGATTCAGGACAATGACCTCAATGGATGTTCCTTTTGTCAGTCGTTTTCCTCCAAGATCCAGAAGGAGTGTTACAGGAGGTTAGTCGCATGGTTGGACGACAAAGTTGTTGCCTCTGACTCGGCCTTTGTCTAAAGGTATGCTTTTCTAAGGCACAGCAGAACCCTTGAGCGTACTCCCTCATCAAGGAGGCCAAGGTCCCATGATGATTCTTCCCGGGGAAAGAAAGTCAAAAAGGTATATAGTTCACATGCTCAGACTGCACTGTCGTTGGCGCCTCTGTTGACATCCTCATCTGCGACTCCATCAGCTATGGCCCCATGGTGACCCACAGGCAACCCAAGTCCACATCATCGACGACCACCACCATGTCAACGACCACCACCATGCCGATGACCACCACCATGCCGACGACCAAGTCCACCCCATTGACAGCCACAAATTTGTTGACGACCCAACCGACAATGACGTCACCGAACAACCTTGTCGATGACACTGTCAATGCTGCAGAAATCTGCATCTTCTACCGCTACGAACTGAGCTTATGTCTCGCTGTCAACGGATCCAAGAGGGGTTGCACAGTCTCAAGATCCATTGTCTGCACTGTGGTTCCTTCCTAGTCTGACTTGTATGCAGTCACTCTTCTCACTACCACTGTATGTGCCTCAATGCCCATCTATGGCCCGCTGAGGACCTTTTACAACATTTGGTAGACTCGGACTTGGAAGTTCAGGAAGGAGTCTTTTCTGATGATGATGATGATGAGGTACTCCCACCTACTAACATGCTGCCCGCACATGCTCCCTTGACACCCACAGGGATAATGTCTAAACATGTTCCTAGTCATCCGTAACCATCTCCCAGTGAAAGTTCCACACCTTCGTAACAGGCTCTGCTTCAATCTAAACCCCCTGCAGGGCCTTTACAAGTCCCTACTCCTTCGGGGTCTCATGATTGCAGACTTTGGTCTCTGAGCTCCAACAACAGCTGCCTACTCTGTCTTTGTCTCTTCCTCAAGGTCCTTGGTTCCTATCCTGTGGAACAAGGGCTAGTTCCACTGCCACCATTCGGACAACCCTCCCATGTTCCAGTTCTTCCTCCACCAGCTAACCTCACAGAGACCGCAACAGATGATGACTCCTCTCTTATTGATGACTCTCCTCACACTGATACGGCAGATGAGTTCAATTACCTTGTGCCAGGGGACAGTGAGGCAGCAGATCCCCCGACCCCTGATGAAATTGGGTCTTTTCACACCCTCATGTTTGGGTGGTGAAGTTATTTAATCTGTTTCCTGAGGAGCACAAAAAAGAAGGTTTTCTTTAGCAAAGATGAGAATCCACAAGAAAGTCTGTGGTGGCCTTCCCAGTCCTGGAAGACATTTCGGAGGATGGTCTCCTGATGATGTGAAATCCTTTCATTGCATTACCCAAAAAAGACTGTATCGAGAAAAAGTATAAAGCTTCTGAATATGCTCCAAAAGTTGTCTGTACATCATGAGAAACCAAAGGGTGTCTCACCCGCTAGTCCTCGGGGACTTGTCATCCAGGTGGCCAGGACACGGCCAACGCTTTTGGATCCAGTTCCTGGGGGTGGACCAGCGCGGGAGGATCACCTGGCTGAGGGTTCTTCGGGAAGTGGGGGTGAGGCAACTGATGGTGAGACATAGTATTCCCCCCTTTCCCGTACCCATGCCCCATCCTGCCAGGTAAGATATATTAAGACTTCAACTCGCCCCCTTTCGTACACAAACACTTTCACATGGACAGTACGCTCTGGGGGAACACAGACTCACACCGACCGTCTCATTGGACATGTTAATGTTAAAGGTATTTTTAGAGGGGTGGGGGGTTAGTAGGGTGTAGTGGGAATAGGAAAGGGAGAGCTCTGATACCCTGTTGGCAGCTTCAGTTCAGTTTGCACCATCTGATGAGCTTGAGTGCAGTTATCGGGTCGGTGCGAATTCCCATGTGCTGTTGATACGGGTTATGTGTTGTTTGTCTGTTGTTGCAGTGTGGGGAAGTATGTGCGGATTGTTGTGCGGAGAAGTGGTTTTGTGGGTTTCTGTGTGAGAAGTGTATGGGGAAGGTTGAGGTTTTATAGTTGGGTTAGTGGGCTTTTTCTTACCTCGTAGTCTTTGCGTTTCTGTGAGTTTGGTATTGTAGTTGTCTGCCTATTCGGTAGGTATGATGGGGTGGCCGTTTTCCTCTGTGCTACTTTAGTGATTTGTGTACCTGGCTGAAGCAGGTGGCCTCCCCTATCCTGATTTTGGCAATGTTTAGTTTAGAGGATTCTGGCCCCTTCCTGCCCATTCCTGTGTGGGTGGTCCTTAACTGCCTAAGTTTCCTCTACAGACTAGCGGTATGTGGACATGGTGTCCCCTCCACGCCCTTCTGGTCCCTCCTTGCCCATTCCCATGTGAGGTCCTAACCTACCTCTGTTTCCTCTGTGGGCTAGCAGTATGTAGTAATGGCATCCTCCCCTCGCCCTCCGGTTTGGGAAGATTAAGTCACAGATGATGGGTTTCCTCTCTGGGATTCTTGTTTCCCGGTGCATATATGCTTCCTAGTCATTTCCTCTTGGTTCTGGAGCAAAGAGCATTGCTTTGAGTAGTTTTCTGAATTGAAGATGATCCTTTGTGTTACATATGTTTTTTGGTAGCTCATTCCAGGTTATTGGTGGCAGGTGAGAGAAAGATGATCCTCCAAATGTTCTTTTGTTGTATGGTTTTGGTTCTAGGCAGATGTCGTTGCTTGATCTGGGTGGTCTTGTTGGGTGGTAGATCGTTATGCACATTAATTTGCACTTTATTCGCTATTTTATTGGTAGCCAGTGTAGCATTTTTAGTGCTGGGGTAATGTTTTTCCTTCGTGGTAGTTTGAGCAGGTGTCTGGCTTCAGCATTTTGAATGCGCTGGAGTTTCTTTAACAGTCGTTCTGGCATTCCTATGTATAGGCTGTTGGCATAGTCTACTCTGGACACGATGAGTGCGATGATGGTGAGTGTTTTGTGGGTGAAAGAGGAATGGTAGGATCCTTTTTATTGCGTCTTGGAGGAAGAAACATTTCTTGATTGTAGCATTTACTTGTGTCTCCAGTGTTAGGAGATGGCCTATCAAAACTCCCAGGTTCTTTACTATCGTTGATGGAGCTGGCGCTGTTCCCAGTTCTGTCGGCCATGGGATGTAGTGATCTTTTTTTTTTTTTGTTTGCCTCGGTTGAGTTTGAGGTTGTTTGAGTTCATGCAGGCGCAGAGTTCTTGTAGGCAGCCTTCCAGCGTTGTGTTTGCTTCCTGTGTATTGTATTTCATAGACTATGTGTGTGTCATCAGCGTAGTGGTAGCATGTGAGGCCATATCTTTTAATGAGCTTGATTACAAGAGACAGGTATATGGTGAAAAACATTGGGGGAAAAGATTATCCTTGTGGTAGTCCACAGGTGGATTCCCTTGAGGTGGATTTGAAATGTTTGATCCATATTGTTTCTGTTCTGTTTGTTAGGAAGGATTTAATCCATTGTAATGCTAGGTTGGTGATTCCTATTTCTTCCAATCTCCCGATGAGGATGTCATGTTTGACTGTGTCAAAGGCTGCAGAGAGATCCAAAGTATTAGAGCTGTGCTTTTGTCTGAGTCTGACCAGATTGAAAGCAGTGCCGTTTCCATGCCTCTCATCGGTCTGAAGCCAACTTGTGCCTGATTCAGCAGTTGGTGTTATGAATTCTTGTATTATTCTATAGATGCATGTTTTCGAGTAGTTTTGCTGGGTACAGGATGTTGGAGATGGGTCTGTAGTTGGAGAGGTCCTCCACGTTGCCTGATGTGTCCTTGAGGAGCGGCTTGATGTATGCTGGTTTGAAAGACAGTGGTACTTTCCCTATTGAAACTGATTGGTTGAAAAGATTTCTGTAGTATTACATGGGTGTTCATTGTGTGAGTATTGATTTGTGTATGTCTCTGGGGAAGGGATCCATGGGGAGCCTGCTTTGTTGATATTGTTTACCAGCTTGACAAATGTCTCCGTTGATATTTTGGGGAAGCTTTGGAGTTTGTTCTGGTGATCATCGGATGGGTGAGTTGCATGTTGAGGTTGCTTGGTCTGCTTTGTATGATCTGTTGGATGGTGCTGATTTTGTTTTTGAAGTGGTCTGCAAGGTCGTTGCATAGTTTCAGCAAAGGTATCGGTGTGTTGTTGCAGCCAGGGGGGTTTCTCATTTCGTTTATGACCAATAATCGGGTCGGCAAAGTAAGGCACTTGACTTTAATCACATACATCTGATACCCATTAGCTATCCCCACACGGATAAAAGGCGGAACATAGAGACACACTCTGAGCAAGGTGGAACACAAGAAGGAGCAGAACTTCTGGGGCGAAGGTGAACCTACTGGAACAGAGCAACGGACAGAGGGACAAGAGCAAAGAGTAGAGAAACCCAGGAGTTCCCTGGAGGAGGTTGTTGCCTCCAAAGAGCTGTGAAAGATACATGGAGAAGGCCAAATCCCAGACAAGAAGACTGCTTTGTGTTTCAAGGGCACCAGCGACCCTCCCAGGTGAATGACAGAGTTGGAGAGGTGTGGCCAAGCCTGTGATACTAACCTTGACTCGTAAATTAAAACCATAAAGACAAGAAAGAAATGTACACAGCCGGTGAGTTGGCGAACAATATGAAAGACTGGCGTGTGCTAATGAAAGATTGAAGTTGCAACAGTATATCTCACAATTGAAGGCTGCATGCGTGTGGATGAGACGCATCGGAAGGCGGACCTGTGATGAACTTTAAATGACTAATAACTGTGAAGCCAGTAATACAGAGTAGCAGAGTGGTCCGGCGAAAGGAAGTAGCCCACTCGAAAGTCTTCGCAAAAGGTGAAATGTTTTGTTAAAAAGCGACAAAGTGAATGAACTCTAAAAAGGCACAATAATCAAGATTAACCCTGAGAAAAGGAGAAGTGAAAAGGTGAATTTTTAACATTTTAGTTCTTTTGATATTGAACTACCCAGACCAAAAAACATTGGGGTGAAGGGAAAGTCGAAGTGATCCTGTGGAGGGCTATAGTAAAAGCCTTGCACATTCGAAAGTCTTTGACATCAGGAAAAGGTCAGAGACTCAACTGAGGGAGACCGGAGGTGTGATAAGTTAGGAGAAGGGAACTCCTAAAGAATGTGAATGAATGTGAATTAAGCTTGGGAAAGTGCTGTGATTAAGACGTCCGAGCCCGACAGAGAGAGACCTACATGAACCTTTTTGCTTTAAGAAGTCTGAGCCCGATCGAGATAGACCCGCATGAACCGTTGTTGAACTGTGAACTTTGTGTTGAACTGTGAAAGAACTTATGGAACGCTGGAAAAGTGACTTTAACGTGGAAGGCCAGGCAGGCCACCGTCCACGTTTTGAACGGCTTTTGTTTTGAGAAACTGAGCCAGAGTTTGTCATCCTATCTACGGGGCCACCTTACTCCGTGCTGTCTAACGTGGATAGAAGAGATGACTCAGCCACAGGGATTCTTTATATTCTAACACTGATTTTCCTTCACAATTGAGAATAAAACAGACATTTTGCCAACTTCCTGGGTCAGTCTTATTTGGTGTGAGGGTTATTCCCCATCCCATCCATCGTACGACATGTTAGCTTAATTAAAAGGACAATAAGGGTTCATACATATTCCCCTTTACACACTTTTTTGTATAAGAGATAGGGTAGACATTAGGTTTTGTTAGTATAGGCCATCTTTGATTTGTCAGAGACTCATTAGGACTGTGATTTCTTTATTATTCATTATTTGAGGGTAGAGACTACTCCCATCCTAGCTATAGGGCAAAGCAGGAGTTTTTCCAAATCCCGAAAATTGAATAAAGGTTTTACAAACTGTTCCTCTTGTGTCAGTGTCATATGTTTGATAGCCTTACAACACAACCTATCCTGGATCCAGTCATCTCAGCAGCTGCACAAAAACACTGCACCAAGCCTTGTACCCCTTACATGGTACCACTGGACACATAAGGGAAACAGCTCAGCACATTTGGAAAACCCTTTATTTCCAGTGCTGCTACCACTATTAAGGCACCCAACTCTATGGTTATCCTCACCAATTATGTCCAGGAGCTAGGTATAAGTTGGGCCCTGTCCCGGACTTTCTGCCTCATGACAAGCAAAATGAATCACTCACACTCTTGTGTGAAGGCGAGGCAGTGTCGGACCATGCCATTTCCATTGCCATGGATATCGCAGACACAGGATGCAGGCAGATGGGCAATGAATTTGTATTGCGCCACAGGATTTGCTAAAAGCCACCAACTTCCACCCAGAGGTACAGTCCAAGGTTGTGAATATGTCGTTCGATGATGTAGGCTTGTTCAGCAAGAAGGTGGCATGGTCACTGCTCGTACTCTAGAGATTCTTCAGCAATGAACTCCTGCACAGCTTGTTGCTATGCTTCTATGTCAAGTTACATGTAGGCCATACTAGCACCTTCTCCGCACAAGGTGGAGGCAGAGACCCCAGCTTTGTCCCAACGCCTATGTGTAGAAGTGCTGTGCCAGCTGGGACAGGTGGATCAGGCCGGCTCAGAGGAGTCTAGTTAGGACCCAGCTCCGGCCAGCTGACTGAAGTGACCCGCAAGCCACTTGTGACCAACGTGTGCAATCAAAGCAATGAGTCCCAGTCGAAAAAAAAAGGCGCAAGTATTACCATCACCCAAATCTAGCCATCGCCTAGGAGGAGTACGCGATGGAACTCCGCTTTAATGTGCACCCCCGCATTTTTACAATGTTATGAGGGATCATTCAATGAGATTCTCACCACCCAGAAACAAAAACATGGGACAATAGTACGAACCCCCTGTTCCTCAAGAGCTACATACATGTACGTTTCACCCGCTCCCCAAAGGCACAGGCTGACGGCCCCGGTTACATAAGCCTTCTCCAGTCACCCACCGTCTCATTGATATCGTCTTCAACTACAAGAGTTTGCTCAAGCAAACCCTGTGCACTAAAGGAAGCCCATATTTGGTATCCCTCAACACAAGGACCAAGCCCTAGCAGCCCCACTAACTCCAAATACAGACGCCAAATCTGCACCCAACAGTTACTCCCCACAAGCGAGAACTGTCATGGTCATGAAGTCAGGGGCCGCATGCACAGGAGACCTGGGTGGACAATGTCCTGGCGCCTTTGACACCAGGCTCATGAACAAAAGTAAACAAGAACATCCATTTAACACCAAAAAGCTTTTATTATGGACATAGCACTTCAGATGCATTAACCTTGAACATTCCATCCATTAACCAGGATGCATTAACCTTGAACATTCCATCCATTAAGCAGCCCCAAGTGTATTCTTGGGTGTGGCTGCTAATGGATTGCCTTCGCATATGCTCATTCTCTAGGAGTGGCAGGGTGTGGCTGGTAAGACGGCCCTAATGGGCGTGCCCACAATCTCAGCTATATAAGCTGCCCCGATCCTCAAGACAGATGCTTTGCGTTATTCTGCACTTGCAAGCAGCGTAACGCTCACCGTCACCTGAGGTCAGACTTACCTTTGAAGATCCTGCTTCCTGCCAGCATACTTACCAACTGGGGGAAGCTGTTCTTACCTGTACATCTCTTCGGCGAACCAAGTATTCATCTTTACACTTTCCGGAACGCCAAAATCTTCATCTTGGCACCGCAGCATGATACGCTCCATCGACGACAGCAGCGCCTGTAAGGAAAAACAGAAGACTACGTTAGACATTGAAAAAACAGTCATTTTAAGGTTGCGCTTCGCCATACTTTGTGCTTTCCTTAAACCATCACTTACCTGCTGTCGAACATTGCGGTAGCATCCATCTTCCATCCGGCTGCGTCTCGCATCTCACAGCTGCATTGAGGCTGCATTTCCGTCTAAGGGAAGAAAATGGAAGAGAGACATTATTGCAGGCATAAATAGGAGCAACATATCAAGACATTAAACAGAACGAACAGCATCACAAGAGCTCAAGAAAGACTTACCAATCATAAGGAGAAGCATAGTCGCTGCTGGACTGGACTAATCCTTATCAGGGATCAGTGAAGGAACTAGATCCCATTCGACACACCCCTGCCAGAAGTAGCAGGACGGAGAATATATCTTCCATAATTCACAGGTGAGCTTTATGGGCCGGCGTATGCTCACAGAAACCGTACTTTGGGGTAAAGGGTTTGAGAGGTACAACAATCACAGATTGGCGCACTCACACACTCTTATCTCCACGCAGGAGCAGTATCACCACGTACCACTGCTCACAGCTTTTCTACTGAGGGAGAGGCCTAAAGGAGGTGATTCAAGTTCAGGGAGGGCTGCAACCGTACTCCAACGCCTCTGCAGAGACCAGGTGAGCGTAACAAGAACTACGTATACCCAGTATCACCCCAAATAGCAGTACCCCATCTCTGCAGTCTGCCCCACACCGAAAATATGAGCAAACGCCACTCACAACTAGTTTGCACCCACACCCCAAACACAGAAGCAAGCCCTGCACCAGTGCCATCCCACCAAACAAACAACAATCAGTAAGTATCCCATTCCTAAGCCCACTTTAAAACAAAGTTCAGAGCAATACTTCCCACACCCCCAGTGCGCCCCACACCCCACCACCGAATACAGAAGCCAGTGCCACCCTCACCCACCTGCAACTAAAATACAGGTCCAATCATTACATACCAATTTACCAAGCTACCCTCACAGAGGCACAGGTAACACCCCACCCAGGTTTCTCCCTCGCACAACCCAATACACGGGCCACCCACACTGTGGCACACCTGTATATTCCTCTCACTCTCAGTCACACTTACTATCTACCCTTTTATGCTGCACACCCGTAGGTCATACAGTTTGGAATTATACTACAATACAAGTTTCATTTTTCTGAGCACAGACCACATTTTGTGTTCTGTGCCAACAAAAAAAAGTATTAAATAGTGATACAAATTATTGTTCTTCTTACCTGCTGTGAATCCGGGGCCAGCCGTCCTGTGTGTGAATCTTTAACTGCAAGGCAAGGCCACACCGTCACCGTGACCGAGGAATCAAACACCACAGCATGCACATGCCTCTCAGGGACCAGGGTGCCTGAAAGAACAGTCCAGGTGAAGGAGGTCCACCCATGCATGCGTGTGCGCAGCGTGCCCATCAACCCACCACACTATAACGAATTTCATTGGCTGACAAACAGCCAATGAAAAATCGTACAATGTGTTGTTACTCTCTGGGTTGGTAATGGAAGGTGGAAAAGGATTTTCCACCTTCCTTTACCCCATTACCAACCCGGATAGTAAAAGCCTACAGACAGATACTAAGCCCGCCAACCACAGCCATCCATAAACATCAAAAACTGGAGCCCCCTGCTGACAGACACAGAAGAATTTTGCTGCGCCCACAATGCATCCCTGCGGGCCTCCCGCAAAAAGATGGACGGGGGGACAAAAAAGCATGCCACAAAAGCTGGGAGGAAAGCCCCTGTCCCACCTATAATTACACCCATGCATGAGCAACGGCACCATTCTTTTTGCTCCAACAAATCCTGCTTTCCCAGGATATTGTGGGACTACAGATCCTCCTATTGGTCACAGACATATAATTCTGGCACCACCTAGGAGGGTTACAAGAAAAATCCTAGGCATATCAGGGAAATCAGCGTTATTGTGGTTCTTCCCTCAGAGGCCAGGTTCCAAAACAGGCCTCCCTGCCTCCGGCCCCCTCTGTCACACCCCAGTGGGAAGGTGACTTTTAACCACAGATGAGTGGGTGTAGTCCCTCATTCGGCACGGCCACACTCTTGAGTTCATTAGCCATCTTCCCTCCATTCTCCATTCTCCATTCACTCTCTCATAAATCTTCTCTCCTTATGGCCACCTTCGATCGCCCACCAGGACAGTTCGCTCTCTTCCTCTCGGAGTGGGCTGACCTGGTGTGGGATGTTTTTACCCATGCATACAAGCCCTACCATAAAAACTGTGCAGCACTGGCATGGAAAACATCATGATGGCCAGAACTCCCCAGAGAGTGCACAGGGAAAACATGAAGAATAGGCTGCCACCCATTTTTGCCTATGTTGTGAGCACAGGAGGGCACTGCCTAAAACCACCATTGGGCTACACACAGAGTAGCCTGAAACCATTGGGAATGGCAATGCTGATTGCCAAAAGCAACCCAGAACTGTGGGGAATTCAATTTCTTAATACCACTATCAGAAAGCCGGCGTTTTAAAACCACCAGACTTTTGTGTAAAACTGAACAAATGAAACAAAACCAGACCAAGGAAAGACTTGCTAAGAGGTGGATACAATGTAAAACTATATTCTGAAATGACTTGAAGGAAGTAATTATTTAATGTATAGGTACAAATTGTCAGTTTGATTTGAATGTAGAAAACTGGGAACAAAAAGTGACATTTAGCTGAAACCTGGCTTAGTGAAACTGGATTCTGCCTGACAACTACCCCCGACAGGAGAAACCTGTTCAGCCACTCTTCCCAGGCCTAGCTGCATCCTGCTGCCCCTTGCCAAAAGGAGTTGTCACCTCTCTGATTAGATTAGGGGTGGAGCACCTGGGAACTGGAAGGAACAGAACAATGCAACTCCCTTGACTCAGGCAAATGTTATATTGGGGCGTCGTAAAGTGGCTTCCTCTTAGGGGAAACTGGGAGGGGCAGTGCCTCTGCTAGCAGCTGAGCTTGGGGGAAGTGGATAAACCAGTTATTCCACCCTGTGATGTGGGAAGCCACACCTCTTTTTGACCAGGGCATAATTTTAAAAAGATAGATAACTCATAGTGCGGACTTGTCAGAATTATATAAGTAATATCATTATTTTTGTGATTTTTCTGTGAACATTTTGAGAGGCGTTAGGATCCTGTGGTGTATTCTGGGGGGTTGCTAGCGGAAAATAGGGTCTCACTCCAAATGTCTGCATGTTAAAAATCTGACACTTCATCAATTAATGTCCATACTCCTTGCGCACATGTGTGTAATTTTGGGTAAATGTCCGATATTGCAAAACCAGTTAAAAAGCGCAAAATGTTGTCATTTTTTAATGCAAGCCCCCAGGAAGATCAGAGGCGGACAAGCATGGACCATAAGGAATATATAATGTGCACATGTAATTTCAACAAATTGTATATCTGGGAAAGATGTATTTGAATCAAATATAGATTTGTGGGCAAACTGACCAGGGGAAGATCCTCTGACCCATAAACAGACCTCATCATGATGACAATCCATTTCCTTCCCCCAATCATGGGAGAGGGGAGAATTGGGCCAATGACAAGTAGAGAGGGGCAGGCTTAGCTAGGCCCAGGCACACACCCATAATACATAAAAAGAGACTGCTGGGACACATAAAAAGAGACTGCTGGGACAGGTAGAGACATTCAATGCCATTTGCTGCGTAGCATGCTGACCGACGACTTCACATCCAGAGATCCAACACTTAGACTTCCAAGCTAAACAGAGACTACAGAACTTTGAACCAAGAAGGCCCACTGCAAGCAAAAGTAGTTGTCAGCAGGCCTCAAAATCATTTGCAAACTATTCCACAGCCGGGCGAGCTGTCTGAATTCTTTTGCCAAGAACTCTTGCCAGCACCCAGAAAGCAGTGTTACATCCAGAATCCACTTGATCCGGACCGGAAAGCAGAGCAGTATCCAGAACCAGAGGCCGCTGAATCCAGAGAGGCTAGACCAGCAGAGCAGAGCTGACCCAGATCGCTGTGAGCAGAACCGGTGCCTGATTGACCCGCCGAGCAGACAGAACCGCAGCCGGATGTGTTGACCAGATCCGTGACGAGGCTTAGTTCAAATTTATATTGTGAGTACCTAGCAGAACTGTGCAGAACCAATCTCTTAGTTAAAATAATCTAATCCAAACTATTTTAACCTAAGTAGAACAGCCTCCTAGAAATCGTGTCATCTGTCATTTGTAAAGCTGCACAACTGTCACCTGTCAATTCTGAAGCTGCAAGCTGTCACCTGTCATTTTGAGTTTTACTTTAAATCCGAAAAACTACCTTTATTTAATCGTCCGTATCTCTGGAACACCTAGAACGGACTTGCTACTCCTTATACTTTTGCCGCAATCACGATTCACACACTCGCAAATTTACCGCGATTTGCGATTTTGGCTCAATTTCTCCACTGGTCAAAATAGCAGCTCCATTCTTTCCTTTGTTAAAATCCGTTTGCAACTTGGTAATAACTCATAGAGCATTGCTAAAGTGAGCCTGAACTAATACCAACACGCATCTTCCACTCACCCTTAATCTCTAGAGGGAATTAAAATCAGTTGGCACATTTTCCCATCCACTGCCATCACATTTAAAAAGCATTTTGGGCCTGTGTTTCAAACTCCTACCTGTTTCCTCTAAGCTTGCTGGGGGGGAACTGTATTTCGTATTGTATTTGATTGCATTCCTGAGAACTGTGTGCTTCTCGTTCCATCTCCTTCCATTTCTTACATTGCATAGGGGAGGGGGGTGAATTGCGAGAGAAAAGTGATTATCTTATCTTTTGCTAAAATCATATCAAGTATTTCTGTACTGCATTTTATTCCTCATTGCTTTTCCCTTGAAATCATAAAAGTATTTTTGCTACTTTATCCATCCTATACTAACTCCTCATTGATTGTAAAGAACTGTGCTAGTGCCAGATTACCCATTGTTGATCAACATCATATGTCTAAGTGTACTATCAGATATTAATTTATTATAAAGTGTGATATATATATATATATTGTTTAAATTCTCAAATAAACCTTTTAATTTGCAAAACAAACCTACTTCTTGGCTCAGTGGGGTCAAGGGGATTCTAAGAGGGGGGTGTTATACAAGGGTGGTCATCCAGAGTACTGAACTAGACATAAAAATACATTAATAAGGGTTTTCCTCAGCATCCCAGACTAGGCATTGACTTGGCTGTAGTGTTGGTTGAATATCGCTTACAAAAGTGGGGGCTCGGAGCTGGGATATTCTGGGTTAGATTTACCATTTGTGCAGATTAATACAGTGTGCCAACTGACCAGATACACATATCCGGTTAGATCACCACGCTGTTTTACACTGTGAAAGCACCCCTCAAAGGAACGCTCTAAGGAAACGGTCTGTTTTGCAAAATAAAATACAAACTTCTGTAAGTCAGGAAGGAACTCAAATTCCAGAATGACGACCTTGGTAGATATGAAAATAGCCAGAGAGCACTTCTTACATAAGCTATTTGTGAGAGGTGAGTGGACTCATCAGGACCAAACGGTCTGGCTGCAGGCAATCGCGCAACAGGTCACTGAAACAGGGTCAGATATATGGAGGGATCAGGGTCCATTACATGTGGCCCTGAGTGAATTATACATGGCTTCTAAAGTTAAAGATGAACACGACAAGATGGTTAGGAAAGCGGCATATTTGTATCTATATATGGAAGCCATGCAGGACAAATGTGCTGAAGGCCAAGATCTGGCAAGTAGGCAACAGCTGGCGTTAGAAAAGGCCCAATCTGACCTGGTCTCTTCTGAGCAGAGGCTCCAGAGGAGCCAGGAGTCAGAAAATGATAGTAGGCAGTATATCATTAAAATAAAAGAGGACATGGATAGACTGCAACAGGAGAAGGCTGACCAGGTTACCAGATTTCTGGCCTTGCAGAAGGAGTACCAAGAAGGTTTAGACTCCCTTCTGCAGAGCCAGAAAAAGCTGGAGCAACAACTGGACTTCAACAGGGCATGAACAGAGCAGGTAGCCACCCTGCAAATTCGATTAGACAGAGAGAAAGAGGAAAGCAATAAATTGATTCTGAAAGACCTGGATACCCAGGCAGAGTTTGATCAGGAGCGCCAGAAAGCTGGTGCCTTCCAAAGGCAAAGGGACGACCTGGCGGCACAGATGCAGGCTCTTAGTCAGGAAAGGGATACCTTAGGCCAGGAAGTCTGCCACTTAAAAAGGAAAATGGAAGAAAATCACCTGGCCCTCCAGGGACTGGGTGACCTCCAAAAAGAACACCAGAACTTGTTAGAGCACACCAGGAGGGTGGAGGATGCTCTGGCAAGAAAGGAGCAGGCCAATAGGGACACAGCTCAGGAGGTAACCCTCCTGCAGCAGAGACTGGCCCAGTACTCCAGGACCAATCAGGAGGCACAGAGAGAAAATGAGGCTCTCTGTCAGCACAATGATAGGCTCCAGCAACAGGTAGCGATGCAGGAGAGACTGATAGAGTCTAGTAAGGCCTTAACTGAGGAACTGAAAGCGCAGGCTCTTGCATTGCAACAGGAAGCAGGGGCGGATAGAGATGAGGTTCGCTGGGAAAGAGAAACTCCTGAGCATAACCTCAGGAGCCCTAGTACCAGAGGCCTTCATCTCTCCCAGTCCCTGGACTCTGCCACCCCCATGTCCCCTCGCGCACATGAGCCCAGGGCCACGAGGGATGGCAGATTACTATCCAGCTATAAGTATGGGGCTCATAGGCCAGTACCTCCCAGGAATGGATGGGCGGGTATCCGGGTATGGGCACCCAAGCACAGTGCAATTTAGTGGGGAACCCCAGGAGAGTAGGCCCATTAAGGGCATCCTGAAAACCTCTGCCCAGTTAGGTCAGTGGGGGGGATACCCAGCAAATCCTGGTAGCAAGGAGGGATCTGAAGACTCCTCTGAGTGTCACAGGACACAGGAGACCAGGTCCCCACATTCTGCCAGCCATTCCCAGGCTCGCAGAATCCGGGAAAACCTGGAAGATCAGACGGGCACCTCTGGGAGCAGTGCTTCTGAGTCAGAGGATGAATGGACCAGGGTTACCCGAACCAAAAAGGCCAATAAGGCAAAAAGGGCCTTGCTTAAGGACCCATTGAAACAAATAAAGGCAATCAGGAGTGTCATCACTCCTTATCATAAGAACGCCAAGTATTCCGTTTGGGAACACTTGGAGCTCTATGAGCAAATGATGGAGACTTTCCATTTGAAGGACAGCAGTAGCTGCATCCAGTACGTCAAATGGACATTCTCCCCAGAATACTCCAGTTTCTTTGCGGGGCTGGAGGACCAAAATCATTTAAGATGGTCCACCTATAAGGCGGCCATCTTGAAACATTTTTCTGTTCACAGAAATCCTCAAGAGGCTCGCAAGGCAGCCTACAATTTGCAATGTGGGGAGGATCAGGCCCCACAAGAGTTTGTGCAAGAATTAAAACGTGCTTTTGCGCAGACCACCAGAAGGGTGCGCACGGATAGCAGAGAATTTATCAATACGTTTTTCCATGCCTTACCCAAATACATAATGACCCAGCTCGTGAGAGATTTTCATGAGAAAAGATCTTTAGACTGGGTCATTGAACAGGCTACCCGGATCTATGAGGTGCAGAAGCCTATCGAAAACAAAAATAACATGCCGAAAAACCCCAAAACCAACAGCACCCCTGCTGCTGCCAAGGTGGCAGAGGTAAAGGTTGCCCCCGTTTTAGATTTGGAGATGGGGGGCCTAAAAACCTGCCAGCACCAAATAATTCACAGCCCAGAAGGCCCTCGGGCCAGTCACAGACAGGGAGTCGAGGAGGTAGTCCCACAAATGGGGTCCCCCGCTCCCCTGACTATGTAAGTCCCCGCTACAAGGGAAACCGACCAATCCTGGGTTATGTGTGGACTCCTCCAGCCCAAGGGGGGGGGGATCCAGCCAAGCACCTGACCCGGGAACTTCCCTCCTAACTTCCCCCAGGAGGGCAGAAATTCACCAAATCCTGGGCAGAACTTTTTTCCCAGGTATCCACCCAATTTCCAACCCCAAAACCATCCATCCTTCTTTCCCCAATTCCCTGAGCCCAGACAACCTAATCCGGGAGAGGGGAGGCCAAGGGTGGAGGGGTACCCAAAACTTCCCAATCCGGGGTATTACCAGAGAAGGGATAGCTACCCTTCCCGGGATCAGCCCAGGGGAGAAAATAGAGCCCCGTATCAGCCTGAGCGGGTTTCACAACTTGAGCGCCAGGTCCAAAATATGGCATGGGATCTGGGTCACATACTGAGGGCTCAACAGAACCCTCAGATGAGCATGCCACCACAGAATGCCCCAAACTCTGGACCTGGTGCTCCAGAACAATGACGGGGGCAGCACCCCGATAACCCACCGGTTCCCAGGGAGGAGGCACAAGGGGAAGGGGTGTGTAAAGCCTTGGAGGAAGCTTCCTTCCCAACTTGTAAACAGCCCCTGGAAAACCAGGAACCGGAAACAAAATCTCCTACCCCTGAAAGCCTGCCTCCCAAGGAGCCGAGGGGGGTAGGAGAAACAAAGGACCCAAACAGACCCACTTTGTGGAGGAGGTACAGGTCTTCCAATTTGAGGGAGAGGGATCCTCAGAAGATCCTGGGAAAAGGATCTTCTCCTTCAGAGATGGGGGAACTCCTCCCAAGGAAAAATGGGTCCCAAGGGATTCCAATCCAGACTGGGGAGATGTGGAGACTGAGCTACCGCCGCCCATCATCTCATCCCAGAACCGACAATGCCAAAATCCCCTGGTTCAAACCCATCCTGGTGACTGCCTCCAAAAAGGGGGGGCGGCCCAGAACCGGAACCAGGGGAACCCACAATGGCTCTGATCTCCAGTTGCCAACTTTTTCTTTCAGATTCCCAAGGCTCTCCACAGAATTCTGCCCAAATCTCTTCGCTAGCAATGTCCAAAACCAGAAAGTTAGCCCACCAGTTGTCCAAAAATGTGCATTATCTGTGCCCCCCTGAGGAGAAGGAGGGAAGATATTATGCCCCGGTACAAGTACAGGGGCAGGGTACAATTTTGGCACTGGTGGACACTGGATCCCAAGCTACCCTTCTGTCCAAAAGGGCCTTTGATGAACTAAATGCAGGAAGGGGGGATAAGTACCGTATTCCTCTCACCTCTCTTCCTGGACAACTGCAGAACTTTGACGGGAAGGAAATTCCTGTCGAGGGGACTGCAGACTTGGACATTAAAATTGGGCGACACAAGGTGAAACACCCAGTCATAGTAGTGACTCCAGAGGGCACCCCTTGTTTACTAGGGAATGACCTCCTGAGAAGGTTGTCACCCCTAATAGATTGTGTAAGCAAGGTCCTCTGGACCCAGACTAGCCGACCAATAAAATTAAAACAGAGTGTCAACCATGTTAGTTTAAACGGCACCTGCCACATGGTTGAACAAAAATCTGACCAAGTAGAATTTCACTTCCAGAACAACCAGATTCCAGACGTGACAGTAATAGCAGTAGGACAACAGACTGGTGATGGGGGGTCCTCTCTATTTCTGAAAATCAACCTTCCTTCCAGTTTAAGGTGGTATTCCACACTGGAAGGAAACACTCTGAAATTCTTCACCAATCCACAATAAGACACTCCCACTCCTATAGCCCAGAAAGATGTGAAATCAGCTCAGAGCCTGGCTGATATTCAGCAAATTGGAGAGCAGTTGTTCATCCCTGTTCAGTTAAATGATGGGAAGGACTCTGTTCTCGCTCGAGTGTGTGTGAACAACGGTAAGAGCTTCATCAGCGAAGCCATGTTCCGCCAACTCCCAAAAGATCCAGCCATTCCCACATTCAAACTGATAGACAAATGGGAAATGGACCTGGAAGCACCTAATTCCAAACGTCTCCTGCCAAGCAGGTGTATGCTCAAAATCTCCATTGGCAACAAGAGCATAGTCCATAATTGTTGGGTCGTGTGAGACGTCATGTCATGAGCTTGGGTCATGCCCCTAGATTAGCCTCTAAGAATTCGTGGACCATGGCTTATCATGCTTGGTCCGTAACACGGAAAGAACCATGTTTAGGCTATGGGGGGAAAGACACTTCCTCATCACCTAAGATGGCGGCTTAAGGGGTTCTATGGAAAGTAACCGTCATGGTCTAGTGCTTCACACTCACAGCATATATAAGTCCCTCCTTTCGCCTGCTCCGCGCTTCGCGTCGTCTGCTTTGCAGTGTACGCTTACCGCGGCTCCGGTTCTCGTCACAGTTTTCCTCAGCCCACTCTTATGATCTCCTGTCATGGTTCCATAGTTTTCCCTCTGTAGTTAGAGTACATTTCCCGTCACTTTCGCAGTATTTCCCTGGTGTCTGATTTTAGGCAACATTCTTGTAAGTTGCCTTCACGGTTACCTCAATACAATTGCCGCGCTCATTTCTGTCAGCGGAACATTTGCAAATCTCCTTCAGCAGTTTGAAGCCTGTTGTTTTCGTCAAGCGACAGTTACCGCAAGTATTGGCTGTTTATGTTGTTGCGCCCTTGTTTTTAGCGTGCCTTTTCAGTCAGCGGAGTTTCATGGTTTTGTAGCAACAGTAATAAGTTGTTCCCCTGTCAGTCAGCCCTTCCACACATGCTAGGTAGTATTGCAATTTTGGTGACAAGGTTGTGAGTCGTCAATTCTGGGGAAAAGCTACAGTTGCTTCCAGTCAGTAAAACTACTAGAGTCATGTAGTTGGTTGTGGAAAGTCTTCTTCACAAGTTAGCATACACCACACGTTAAATGTGAAAAAGAATTATACTTTATCTCTTCAGTTAACCATTTTTTCTGGCCAATTGTTCACACGCAGATTGAGTTGCTCCTCATAGTTGGGTTGGATGTGACTAGGTGTTCATGCACGTCAATATAGTGGAACAGCTTATCAATAGTATCTAATTCCTTATCAATTCCTATCATCCCCATTATTTGCAAGTCACGCACACCTGCCATCCTTCCTTCCCTCAGAAAATCGCATTTCATTTCCCTTCTTCAGAACAAGCGCCCCTGCGTAGAAGCAGGATGGAGAGCTCCCAAAAAACAAACTACAGGTAACGCCCCCCGAAGGGTATGAGAGATAATTCCTGAACGGGTGCATTAGACTAGTATACTAAGGATTACTGAATGTTTTTTGTAGATCACCAGACTGCATAGATTAACTACGCACCCAGAGAATAGCACCAAACAGAATTCCAGAGAAGTGCTCCCGCAGAGTTTCTGAGGTAAGCGTTACACGTCACTGCCGCCTTTTACTTAGGCAGTGACATTCTCAATCGCTTTGCCATTAGTTTGGACCTAATAAACTTCAAAGCTTGGTCCCGATTAGCGGATAATCCCATGGGCTTTGATGATCCAGAAAAAGCATTTAGGTCAGCTCAATTGCTACCTTATGCAGTTGAAATTCAGATTAAAGAGGAAGTCACCATCCCAGAAAGGACCCGACAATTCTCCCTGGCAGTGAAAGTTAAAAGAGGACAAAAATTGAAAAACCCTGATGCTTATATCCATCTAAATGCTTCTCTCCAACAGCAAGGGTTAGGGGTAAACCCAACACCATTAGTCAACATAGAACATGACACCATTCCAATAGAGGTGGATAACAGCGACTTTAAGAGTATTACTCTAGCCGCAGGCACCATTATTGGAATGGCGATTGATGACCGACATTTCTCCATTGATTTAGGAAATGAACTGTTAGGACCAATCCCCAAGGACTGTTTTGACAGTGACATTGAGGACAATACAACACCAGACAGGATTTTCACCCGGCATGGGGGGAACTTCCTGGTGTACACTTCTTGCCCTTATGGTAAGGAAGATGTGACTTGTGACTTCAGGAGGGATGAGGTGATTTTCCAGGTCCATGAGGGCTGCCTTTCCCACCTGAAGCCTCCAGTCCAAATCAGCACTCTGACCAGGGACTTCTCCACCCAGCTGGAGGAGGCCGCTGAGATAGCCAAACCAGAAGTCTTTCCAGGCTTCAGGCAGATGGTGGAAGAGAGAGTCAACCTAGCTGATGCCTGTGTGACTCTGGAACAGAAGCAAAAGTTGAAACAAGTTTTCTTGGATTTCCAAGATCTCTTTGCGGTAGACTCATATGACTGTGGTCGCACCGACATCCACACCACAACAATTCCCACGGACCCTGGAATGACTCCAGTGTTTGTGAAGCAATATCGCTTGCCTCTCGCATCCATGGAGTCCCTTACTGAAATAATTAAGAACCTTGAGTCCCGGGGAATAATCCGTCCAGTCCACAGCACTTTCAATAATCCGGTGCTGGGAATATTGAAGCCAAACGGCCAGTGGAGACTCTGCGCCGACCTTAGGAGGCTCAACAAACGGGTCCATACTTCCCGATGGCCTCTGCCCTACATTGACCAAGGGCTGGCCCAGATTCAGGGGTCACAGGTATTCACAGCAATAGACCTGACCAATGGATACTGGACCGTGCCTGTCAGTAGGGAGGACCAATACAAACTGGCTTTTACCTTTGGGGGCCAGCAGTACACATGGACCCGGACTCCCTTCGGATACCTCATTTCCGGCAATGAATTCAACATTTTCCTACATAAGGCCATGCCCGACCTGGGTGCGAGGGGTAACCTGGCTTATGTAGATGATGTCCTCATCAAAAGTTCATCTGTGGAGGAACACATAGCGGAGATCCGTTATGTTCTGACACAGTTGAGGGACGCCGGAGCAAAACTTTCCTTTCAGAAAGCACAGTGGTGTAGAACCCGTGTTAATTTCTTGGGGCATGAGATTACTCCTCAGGGTCTCTGTCCCCAAGAAAATAAAGTGGAAGCACTCCAGAAACTGAAAGACCCCACAACTCTGCGGGAACTAAGGAGCCTCCTTGGACTGACTAATTACAGCAGAAAGTTAATTGAAGGCTACGCAGAGATCACTAGACCCCTGATTCATCTCTTGAAGGGGGGGGTCACGTGGGAATGGGGTCCAGAACAATCCGAGGCGGTAAGACAACTCAAAAGAAGCCTCTCACAAGCGCCTTGCCTAGCTTACCCTGTCAGAAACAAGGAGTTCTTCCTGGAGACGGGGTTCTCTAATACGTGCTTGACGGCAGTATTATACCAAAAGCATGACAAGGTCAATAAAGTAATCTCCTATGCGAGCAAAACTTTATCCTCTGTGGAGGAAAAATTCAATGATTGTGAGAAGGCACTCCTGGCAACGGTGTGGGCATTGAAGAATTACCGCCTGTTTATCCAGGGGGAACACGTCATAGTGGAGACTCCACACCAGCCTCTGCAATATCTCCAAAGTGACAGAATCCGGGTCGGAAATGTGAGTAATTCCCGAATTACTTCCTGGATTCTGTCAATGCAAGGCTTTCCTGTGGACGTCAGATATGGCCAAAACAAGAAGAGTCCCCTCGCGCAAGATCTGGCTGACTTGCATGATTGTGCCAGAGAAAACTGTCTCGAGGACGAAAGTCTAAAAATCAAGGACAACATGGAGGCATACCTTAATTCCCCACACAAAGTCTTTGAAGAAGACAAGTGTGAGGGAATGCCCACTGTCTATGTGGATGGATGCTCTTACCATGTTGACAACGACGGGGAGAAAGAACTGGTGGCTGGCGTAGGGAATGCATGGGTGAAGGAGTTCCCAGAACCCTCCGCTGGATACAAAATTGGTCCCCGAAGTAGTCAGGTGGCAGAATTGATGGCTGTGCATCAGGCCATCCTCACTGCTGTCCAACATCAACTCCACGAACTGGTCATAATCACAGATTCGGATTATGTACGGAACGGGTTCGTGGAGCACCTGGTTAATTGGAAAACCAGAGGCATGTTATGTGCTAATAACAAACCCTTGAAACATGGGAAGTTAATCCAAAACATTGATGATCTGGTCACATCGAATGGGATGACCATCTACTGGAAAAAGATCAAGGGTCATTCCAAAGTAGAGGGACCAGACAAAACTGGAAATGACTTAGCTGATCAGCTGGCCAAAACCAGGGCCATCCAAGGGGATCTAATAGAAATAGAGTCCCTGTTGGGGGAAATCCAGGTCACTGCTATCACTAGGTCCAAGACAAATGCTCACAATGATCTTTCAACTGCGGATCAACTTTGCAACCTGTATCGTTCAGAAATTCAAGGGATCTGAATGACTGTTGTTATTTCCCCTTGTTCACTCCCTCCTTGAGCGCTTTGAAACACTTGCTTTGTGTATAGGTGCTTTACAAATAAACATTACCATACCATTCCTCCTGTTCCAAATGCCAAAGAACATCTACTGTGGCTCCTGCGTGAGGTGCAATTCCTCCTTGCCAAACAAGCAATAGAGCTTGCTCTGGTTCATTTGCAGGGCACAGGAGTATACTCCAGATACTTTCTAGAAAGTATCTGGAGGGGATTCCAAGATGGCAGTGATGCGGGGAACATCGCAGCCAAGGCGCTCCTGACTCGCGGGACTTCAGGAGGATACTCTATGGCACTTTCAGCCCTCCCCAGGCTCCAAAATTCAAAAATATAATATCGAGATCCGGTGAAACCCTGGCGGGCAGCGGCTTCAGCCTGTGACGGGGAAAACAGCCAGGGAGGCTTGACCCGCTTTGCCAGACGTGCAGTGAGCTCAGCAAGGAGACTAGGGCAGCCGGGGTGGCAGCCAGCAGCGGCTCGGCAGGAGGAAAGGAGTGCTGCACTTGGGACTGGGACCTGGGGCTTGCCGACGCGCCCAGCGGACCACAACAGGGGGACGGGACGGCCAGACATAACAACCAGCGGCCCCATGAGTTACAAGAAAGAGAAGTGGGGTGAGGCGTAGCCCCTCCACTGTCGATGCGCCCAGTGAAGGGAAGCAATCAGCTGCGCATATCGGAACTCAGTGGACCCGAAAGGATTGACGAGAAGTGTGGCGGTCGGCAGGGGAGGCGGAGCCCACCCGCAGTCCACACCTAATACAAGGAAACTTTATCGGGACCTTCTCCCCCCTTCCGGGCAACACAGATTAGACATCCCCGGGAGCACAGCCCAGCTGCCATCCTTCCATAAACCGGTAACGTTGGAGAAGGGGTCCCTTCTGAGGCCCGTGAGACCAACCACAAAAGGAGTCCCGGGGACCAACAGATGTAACGCTCACCTGGTATCCACGGGGACGTCACTCAGCCTGTTCTGACCTCTTACGACCTCGAACCTTTCCCTGGAGGCTATTCAACTGGAGACTGGGCCTGAAACACAGGATTGGTAGAGTTTAACTCCCTATTGTCTCTGTGTGCTTGAACCCCTTCTTCCCCGGGGTCCAACCCTTCCGTTTGATCCAAAGCTCACCTTGTTTTCTTGGATAGGGTGCTCTCCATCCTGCTTTCAGCGCAGGGGCGCGTTGATTGATGCGGGTTCGTTGCTGCCTAGTTACTTCACTGGCAAGAGTCCGACAGGTAAGTATAATGAGTCTTTTGAACAGTTCTCTAACTTCATTCCTTTCCTTCCTTAGATGATGGCTGGTGTCCGAGGTTGGCGGCGTGCTGCTGAGATGAGTAGCGCTGAAGGTGAGTGAGAGCGCGATGCGCGATGCACCCCTTTCGTATTTTCATTGAACTGAGTTCTTTTTCTGTGTCTTTTAGGTGCCGCAACGTTTTCAACGTGGATGCCGGTTATGAAGAACAAATGCGGTGGGTAAGCACGGTATGCGGCGCCTCTAGATGTTTCCACGCTAACCTGGAGTGTCTTTTACCTCTTGCAGATGGATGAGAAGTTCCGGAGACAAAGTTCCCCCAGAGCGGCTGGGATTCAGGTAAGCGTTTGAAGCTCGTACAGTATTTAAAAATAAGCGAAGATTTGCAGAATGCTTACTAATGCCTTTTTTCTGTTCTTTTCCATTTTCCTTAGGAAGCGGCGTGCCGGGATGGGAATGACACCGCCGAAGATGCCCGCAGAACAGAAGGAGCAATGAATGATGGGCAGAAGCGCCGCAAGGTAAGGCGGTTCCTAATGGTGTTCTTGTTCTTGCAGGAGCTGAGCGCAGAAGAAAGATGCAGGCCTTCTGGAGACCGATCCGAACACGGTGAGTGTCACGCTGCAGGTGCAGAAAACGCAAAGCATGTTTCTCAGCCTGGGTGTGGCTTAAATAGTCTCTGGGTATCCCAGGTGTCTCTGGGCTGAACCACACCCAAAAGACTAGACTGCACATGCAGTTCTGGGAACCAAAATATGTGGGGGCATCTTGTCCCCATCAATGCACTACAAGTCCAATCCCCAATGTTATCCTATGGGAGTGAGTGAGTCTGGTGCCATAAGCGCCAAGTCTGACTCCAAGTGGGTCTTTGGAGGGATGCAGAGGCCCTTCAGGGCCATGTAGGTGATCGTGGCCTGGCTCCAGCCTGACATCTTGGAGGACTGGGGACATGAGGGGCAGGAATCATGACAGCACTCCCCCCCAAGGCCCCTCTCAAGGTGGCTCTTCTGTCTGGTCCTGGTTTGGTTGGATGGTTTTGATGAAATCGTCTAAGCAAGCGAGGTGCATGGATGTACTCACAAGGCTCCCATGTCCTGTCTTGTGGACCATGCCCCTTCCAGTCTACTAATTAGTATAATTTGGATCTGACGTACTTTGAATCTAGGATGTCCTTGACTTCGAATTCTGGCTCCCCGGCGACTACTACTGGCTCCAGTGACGTTGCTACCCGGGTCCCAGGTTGAACAGGTTTAAGGAGAGACACGTGGTACACAGGATGAAACTGCATGTTCGACAGCAAAGCTAGTCTGACCGCCACAGGATTTATCACGGGTATCTTGGATGGAAAGTTCGGACTCCTTTAATGGACACGTGTTTAGACGTCAACCAGACTTTGTCTCCCACTTGGTAGTTGGGGGTCTTTACTCGGTGTTGATCAGCAAAATTCTTTTGGCGATTCTTAGCTTGAAGTAGGTGTTCAGCTGCCCTTTTAAAGGTTTGAGAAATGGTCGTGTGCAAGATTTTGACTGCTGGCATTTCCAGGGTTGTAGGAACGTCCAACTCAGAGGTACGTGGGTGCCTGCCATACATGGTATAAAAGGGTGTCTGCCCAGTGCTGGTGTGTAGGGAATTATTATAAGCATATTCAGCTATCCATAATAGGTCGAACCAGCTTCCTTCAGCTTGGTGTAACATGCAACGCAGATACTGCCCGAGCGCCTGATTTGTCCTCTCAGTTTGACTATCCGTTTGGGGATGGTGACTGGTGGATAGCCGGATGTCGATCTGGGCCATAGAGCAGCATTTTCTCCAGAAGTTAGATACAAATTGAGTACCTCAGTCTGAGACCAAAACTGAAGGAAACCCATGGAGCCTTACGATGCCTTCAAGAAATACCTTTGCCAGAGTGGGAGCATTTGGGAGCCCCTTAAGAGAAATGAAATGTGCCATTTTTGAAAATAGGTCCACAACCACAAGAATAGTGTTAAACCCTTGACTGAGTGGTAAGTCAGTAATAAAATCGAGGGACAACGTGTGCCAGGGTGCTGGTGGGATTTCCAATGGTTGTAATAGCCCAGCTGGTTTCTGCTTTGATGACTTGTTTTGAGCACACACTCCACAAGATAGGATGAATTGGATAATGTCTTTACGCCATGTGGGCCACCAATAATTTCATTTTAACTTGGCTAGGGTTTTAGCGATTCCGGGGTGGCCCTCGATCAAGAAATCATGATAACCAGACATGACTTGTTCTCGTAGTTCTTGGTTTGGTAAGAATAAACGATTCCTGAAGTAGGGCAACTGATCTTTTATCATGTAATGTTCTCCTTTTGCACTCCACGCTTGTAATTGCTCCGGACTCATCAGGTTTTGGATTTCTTCATGTGATTCCTAGGAGCTTGTCACTCGGGATGATTGCTATTGGGTTAGGGGTCTGATACCCTTGCTCTTCCACCCCCATACGGGAAAGGGCATCGGCCTTCCCGTTTTTCACCCCTGGTCGAAATGTAATCACGTAGTCATATTCAACAAAAAAAAGAGCCCAACGTAGTTGTCGTGAGGATTGGGCCTTTGCCGTTTTTAGGTACTGGAGTTTCCGGTGGTCAGTTATTACAGTGATTGTGTGTCTGGCACCCAAGAGGTAGTGCCACCATGCCTTAAAGGCTGACTTAATGACCAGGAGTTCTTTGTCTGTGATAGCATAATTGAGTTCAGGGGGTGTGAATTTACGTGACCAGATGGCAACAGGATGTAACTGGCCCGTTTCGGGGTCCTTTTGTGAGAGGACGGATCCCATAGCCATGCTTGTGGCGTCCGTTTCCACCAGGTATGGGAGATCAGGGCGAAGGTGGCGTAAGATTGGGGCAGATGTGAATCTTGCTTTGAGTTCCTGGAAAGCCTCCTCGGCTTCTGTTGTCCACTGGAACTTTTTGTTGCTTTTCCTTAGTAATGACGTGATGGGATGCACGATTTGCGAAAATCCTGGGATGAACCGGCGGTAGAAGTTTGCAAAACCCAGCATACTTTGAACCCCCTTGACTGAATTTGGGGATGACCAGTTCAGGATAGCATCTACCTTGTCTACATCCATTCGGATTCCATTCGGGCTGAGAATAAAGCCCATGAATTCCACCTCGGAGACGTGGAATGAGCACTTTTCGAGCTTGGCATAGAGCTGGTGTTGACAGAGTTTCTCCAATACGGATCAGTCGTGTTTAACGTGGTCCTGCTTTGATGCAGAATATACTAGGATATCGTCGATGTACACTAGAGCACAGACATCAATCAATTCCCGTAGGACATCGTTCAGGAAGTATTGAAATGCAGCAGGCGCGTTGCAAAGGCCAAAGGGCATTACTTGATATTCGTACAAGCCGTATTTGGTGCGAAAAGCGGTTTTCCATTCATCCCCCTGTTTTACGCAAACAAGGTGATATGCCCCCCTCAGGTCTAGTTTTGTGTAGATTTGGGCATCTTTGACTTGATCTAGCAATTCAGGGATCAGTGGCAGGGGGTAGCGATTTTTTACGGTAATCTGGTTCAGTGCGCGATAGTCAATGCACGTTCTCAAGTCCCCCTCCTTTTTCGGTACCAAGAATATAGGACTGGCTGCTGGAGACTTCGAGGGACGGATGAACCCGTTGGCCAGGTATTGGTCAAGATAGGCCTTCAGGTGCTGGTTTTCTGGTTCTGTGAGTGTGTAAATTCGCCCACAAGGGATTTGTGCGCCGGGTATCAGGTCGATTTGGCAATCGTATGGTCTATGCGGTGGCAGGGTATTAGCCTGTTCTTTCTGAAAGAAATATTGAAAGTCCTGGTATTCACTTGGTAGGGTGCCGATTGCCACAGTCCCAAGTGTGGAGGTTCTGGTGTCTATTGGTTGTTTCTCTTGGCGATAACGTGTGGGCGCAAGTCTCGGGAAAGACCAATTCTTTTGCTCGCCAATCGATTCGAGGTTTGTGAGCTACCTACCATGGCATTCCCAAAATCAACCGGAACTGTGGTGCCTTAATGAGCTCGAAAACAATAGATTCTTGGTGTCCATTCTGGCACAGAAGGGTTAAAGCTGCAGTGCATTGGGATACTGGACCAGAAGCTATTTCCGTGCCGTCGACAGTGTTAACAGTGTCGGTGGTTGAGTTAGGGCGTAACGGAAGCCCCATCTTTGCCGCAAGATCCTGGTCGATGTAATTCCCAAAGGCTCCACTGTCTATGTACGTGTCAGGTTGACACATTCGTACTTACATTGGGTCAGGTGTTACATACATTGACATGTTCTTAGGTCAGGGGTTACATACATTGACTTATTTTTACATACAGTGGGTCAGGTGTGGCACATATGTAGTTAGTAAGGGTTTTGGTGTGTTATGATTGGTTTTATTTGAGATACAGACAATTTAGCCTTAACCTTAATTGCAGCCTTTGGAAAAGGCCCCAAGCCAAGATGGAAGTGCTCAGCCTAAGTTTTGATTGGCTGGTGATTGTTTATAGGAAGGTCAGTGAACATTCTAAACTGCCTTTCATCGTCGAAGCCCAGCTGAGAGGTCGTGTGAAAAGCTACTCCTGCTTAACTTGATGAGGGGTTTCAAGTTTCAAGCGGTCGAGCGGCTTCTTAGAGTAATAAACTGGAAAAGAGTTTGGATTTCGTTTTGGACACAGGACAGGATTGAGAAGATTCCATTATCAGTGAGAAGAACTTTTCTCAAACTCATTCATGAGATAAGTGCTTTCTAATAATGTTTAAGTGGAAGGAAACTTAAATACAGAACTATCTTAGTCTTATGTAATTTTTGTAAAAGGTTAATTTAATTGAAAAGGTTCACGAGCGCGAGCAAGTTCATCGTATCCACGCAAAACTGTAATGCGCGCGCATGCTTTCATAAGCTACATGACTTTTCAGAGCTAGCGTGTGTTTGAGCCGTTAAATAAAGCAACCGCGCGTGCGCGAGAATCCTGCTTCGTGAGTCAACTGTGCATGTGCGCGTGTTTGCTACGGGAATTAATCGCGCGTGTGCGAGAACTTTGCTACCGGAACTAAAGCGCGTGTGCATGTTTTCTGCTACGTGGATCTATAGCGCGTGTACGTGTTTACTGCTACTGGAACTAAAGCGCGTGTACGTGTTTTCTGCTACATGGAACTAAAGCGTGTGTATGTGTTTTCTGCTACGTGGAACTAAAGCGCGTGTACGTGTTTTCTGCTACGTGGATCTATGGCGCGTGTACGTGCTTACAGCTACTGGAACTAAAGCGCGTGTACGTGTTTTCTGCTCCGTGGAACTAAGCGCGTGTACGTGTTTTCTGCTACGAGAAACAATTGCGCGTGTGCGAGAACTTTGCTACCGGAACTAAAGCGCGTGTGCGTGTTTTCTGCTACGTGGATCTATGGCGCGTGTACGTGCTTACAGCTACTGGAACTAAAGCGCGTGTACGTGTTTTCTGCTCCGTGGAACTAAGCGCGTGTACGTGTTTTCTGCTACGAGAAACAATTGCGCGTGTGCGTGTTTTTTGCTACGTGGATGTAAAGCGCATGTGTGTGTTTTTGCTACGTGGAATTTTAGCGCGCAAGTGTGAATTTTACTACGTGAATTCCCTTCGCAAGTTTCAAGCTCTACATCTTTAAGAGACTAATATTAGCATACAAAAAACCTTTACCAGATTGGATTTCGTTGGAACTTCCTTACTTCATCTTGAACTAAAAAAGTTTGTAAAAGTAAAAGAAGATTAAGAAGTTACTGGGAAAGACTGTAAATGCATTCCAGGACCTGAATGATCCTTAAGCTTTCCTGGCAACTAGTAAGGAAGTCTTTTCTACTAAATCACTTCTCAAGGCATTTTCAGGAGAATTATCAGGTATGGTCTTTTTAACTATTTAGTAAAGGATATAGTTTATAAGGTCAGTGACTCAATGAGTAATTGTGGTGCTGTATATGCTTTTATCTCAACTACAGGTGAGGAACCAGCTAGTCAATAGCGTCCAGCCTGGTGTTTGTTATTTTATCCACTTTTCCCCCTTTCCCCTAGAAGTGTGGTAAACTGAGCTGAAAAACAATTTGGAGCTCTGAGTGCTACCTTTTAGGTGGATTGTCCGGGGGTTCAACAGCTTCCGCAGACGCAAGATCAGAATCTCAGCCTGACAGAACGCTCTTAATGCGTGCATCCCAGATGGTTGTTGGTGATTGATCAAGACCACAGATAGTGCAAAATGGGAGGTCTGTAGTTCACTTTCTTCGCTCGACAAGTGGACCCCTACACTTGCCGGGCTGGGGAGTTTTCCGATTCCTTGATGGTATCTTCCTTGTCCGTGGCCCCTACCGTCCTCCTCGGTGGCTTCACAGGGCACTCTTTAAGGAAATTACCTGACCTTCCATAGTACAGACATAACTGCTGCTGTCTCCTTTTATCTCTTTCCGCTTTAGTCAAGGGGGATCTGACCCCCCCGATTTGCATTGGTTCTTCTGAACCTTCCGTTGTTCGGGCAGTATTGTCCTTTGAACGCACATACATAGGGCGAGGGTCCGGTCTGGTTTGATCTGCTCTTCGGTCCTGCAACCTATGATCCAGTTGAACAACAAGGTCAATGAATTCTGAGCAGTCTTTCGGTGGGTTCACTACTTGTCCGAGAACATCTTTGAGCTCCCCCCGCAACCCCTGATGAAATAACGTGGTTCTCTTCTCCACTGTCCATTCTGCTTCAACTACGAGTCTATTGAACATGGCTATGTATGTTAATAGGTCTTGATTCCCTTGGCGTAGGGACAGAAGTTCGTTGTCTAATGCCTGCCCATGAGTACGATGGACGAACAGCTTTTCCATCTCCTGCTGAAAGCCCCTGAAGTCATGCAGCAAAGGATCGTCTTGGGCCACAAAGGGTACAGACCAGTCTGCGGCACTACCACTCAGGTAGGATAGCACAAAAGCGACCCGTGATTGGTCATTCGGAAAGGAGCCTGGCCTACAAAGGGAGTGCAGGAGGCACTGGTTCATGAACGTTGCAAACCTCTTGGGATCCCCTGTAAATCGTTTGGGCGGGGTCAAGGGAACTGCCCCAGGAAGGGTTATCTGAACGGGATTGGCTGATGGCGCTGGCATCGAGGGCACGCTTCCCGGCAGTGGTGCATGCCCTGCTTGTGACTGGAGAAGTTGCCGGCTTAAATCATCAGTGCGTTCTTTGGCTACTATCAGCTCTCTCCTCAGGGTGTTGGTCTCCTGCCTGGGTGCATGTACTTCGGAACGTAGCTGCCCCAACATGTGGGCTAACTGGTCGGTTTCTGACGTTTCCATGACGCCCAGGTGGATTTTGATGTGATGCTTTGCGTTCTGTAACGCTCACCTGGTATCCACGGGGACGTCACTCAGCCTGTTCTGACCTCTTACGACCTCGAACACTTCCCTGGAGGCTATTCGACTGGAGACTGGGCCTGAAACACAGGATTGGTATAGTTTAACTCCCTATTGTCTCTGTGTGCTTGAACGCCTTCTTCCCTGGGGTCCAACCCTTCCCTTTGATCCACAGCTCACCTTGTTTTCTTGGATAGGGTGCTCTCCATCATGCTTTCAGCGCAGGGGCGCATTGATTGATGCAGGCTCGTTGGTGCCTAGTTACTTCACTGGCAAGAGTCCGACAGGTAAGTATAATGAGTCTTTTGAACAGTTCTCTAACTTAGTTCCTTTCCTTCCTTAGATGATGGCTGGCGTCTGGGGATGGCGGCGTGCTGCTGAGATGAGTAGTGTTGAAGGTGAGTGATGCACCCCTTTCGTATTTGCATTTAACCGAGTTCTTTTTCTGTGTCTTTTAGGTGCCGCAACGTTTTCAGCGTGGATGCCGGTTATGAAGAACAAATGCGGTGGGTAAGCGCGGTATGCGGCGCCTCTAGATGTTTCCACGCTAACCTGGAGTGTCTTTTCCTCTTGCAGATGGATGAGAAGTTCCGGAGACAGAGTTCCCCCAGAGCGGCTGGGATTCAGGTAAGCGTTTGAAGCTCGTACAGTATTTAAAAATAAGCGAAGATTTGCAGAATGCTTACTAATGCCTTTTTTCTGTTCTTTTCCATTTTCCTTAGGAAGCGGCGTGCCGGGATGGGAATGACACAGCCGAAGATGCCCGCAGAACAGAAGGAGCGATGAATGATGGGCAGAAGCGCCGCAAGGTAAGGCTGTTCCTAATGGTGTTCTTGCAGGAGCTGAGCGCAGAAGAAAGATGCAGGCCTACTGGAGACCGATCCAAACACGGTGAGTGTCATGCTGCAGGTGCAGAAAACGCAAAGCATGTTTCTCAGCCTGGGTGTGGCTTAAATAGTCTCTGGGTATCCCAGGCGTCTCTGGGCTGAACCACACCCAAAAGACTAGACCGTACATGCAGTTCTGGGAACCGAAATATGTGGGGGCATCCATCTTGTCCCCATCAATGCACTACAAGTCCAATGCCCAATGTTATCCTATGGGAGTGAGTGAGTCTGGTGCCACAAGCGCCAAGTCTGACTCCAAGTGGGTCTTTGGAGGTATGCAGAGGCCCTTGAGGGCCATGTAGGTGATCGTGACCTGGCTCCAGCCTGACATCTTGGAGGGCTGGGGACATGAGGGGCAGGAATCATGACAACAGAAGAGTAAGAGGACGGGTCAACGGGCATCCCCAATAACGAAGTAAGACCCCGCATAGGCTGTGAAACGCATGCATGCTAGCGGCGGGGACCACGGCTGACGGAGGAAGGAGGACACCGGTGCCCGACCCAGGGAGGCACAACGACAGCGGGACAGGAAGCGGGCGCAAAACAAGCTCTGCGAGGTCAGAGGAGCGAGGTCTGCATGCATAGCGGAACAGTCGGCCGACGGGAAATTCCTAGAGAACGCACAACCACAGATCCTGGCTCACTCGGCAGTGCGCACCCCGGGGAGCATAAGAGAGCGGCACCCTGCCAATAGCACATACAGTGTGGGCAAGGTGCCAAGAACATGCCAGCCCAGCATTAGTCTGAAGACTACCGGGGAATCACCCAGCTTAGAGGGCAGTGCAAAACTAACTGTACCAGTGCACCAGCCTGCATATTAGAAGGGGACTACCACTTTCAGAGGGCACAGTAAACCCAATTGCATCTTCCCAATATAAACCCCTGCAGGGGGCCCACCTTAAAGCAACGGACACGGCTTTCCCACACGCAGAAACACTCAACAGGAAAAGGACCAGCAGGGTCATGGTGGATACGCAGAGACCCTGAGAACCGGGGGTGGGGCCACCGTAGGTGATTAGGACCCCTTAACCCCACAGATCAGAAATCACCAGACGCCAACAGAGAATCCGCTCACAGGATCAAAAGCTTCGCACCATCCACGCCTGCATGGATGGGGTGCTCCCATCCTTCTGCCCCCTAGGTAGAACCAGACTCTCGGGGGGCACCCACTAAGCACTAGAAGAGCAAAAGTCAACCCCCTGCAGAGAATCGAAGAGAAAGTGAGATCTGACCATCCGCCCCCCGACCCACACCCGTTGGATCGGGAAAGACACCCCCACTGGCCCACAAGGCAGCCATGGCCCGCCGGAGAACCCGGATACATACACAAACAGGGAGTACGTTAAAACAGAGAAGGCTGTGTCCACACGGCAAGTCTGGGTACAATGTCCAAGTTGAGGGGAAAGGACCTCCCGTCAGTGGCAAAAAGCTCCAAGAGACTACAAGAGTGATCCCCGACCAAAATCTGGGCTAAGGACACGTAAATACTGAGCGGACCCCCCACAATGGATCTATCCCCCGATGCAGGAGAGGACACCACGCAGGAAGAACAGGAATGCCCCATAACACAATCCCTACTCAAACAAATCCTGAATGAGTTCGGAGAGAAGATTACATCCACAGTTCAAAAACAATTCGATAACTTGGAATGGGTTTGGGAGAACCTGCGCAGGTCAAACCTGGGGTAAACCAAGTACTCAACTCTTGTGACACGTATACGAGGGGGGCTAGAGTCCCCCCAGGCAGGAGGGGTGGGGTGAGTGTGGTAGTGGGGAAGAGGTTGGGGGGGCAGGGGAGACGGTAGATCCAAAGAAGGCGGGACAAGGCAGACACGAAGGAGACATCATGGGAAAGGTCCGAGAGTCCGAGATCCTGCACGGAAACCAGACACTTAGGAAAGAAACACATACGTGAAAGTAGGAACCAATAACACCCTTAAGATCGTAACACTAAACGTCAATGGCCTAAACTCCCCAGTTAAAAGGAAAAAGGTAAAGAGATTCCTTGAAAGGGAACGCCCGGACACAATAACCCTGCAAGAAACACATGTCCACACTCGAGATAAAAATAAAATCAGGTTCTGGGGATACTTTAGACTCTTTCATTCAACCCAACCAAGTAAGAAAGGGGGCGGTACTGCTGGTCCTCAGAAACAGGCTGGATTTGGTCCTGAAGGAAATAGACATTGATAATCAGGGAAGATACCTAGCAGTAGCCCTGACTATACAGTAGCAACACTTTATGCTCCCAATACAGGCCAGGATAAATTTGTTCAAAAAGCACTGACTAGACTGTGGAAATTTGCTAAAACACCAATGATCCTAACCGGGGATTTGAATATCACGTGGGACCCCGCCAAAGACAGAAGCAAAGCAGCGCATGGTACACGAGGGAGGCCTTCAAGGGAACTCAAGGGGAAAATACAGGACATGGGCCTAGTAGACGCTTGGAGGGAGCTAGGGGGAGACAAAGAGGGATACACATTCTACTCACATGCACACCGCACACACTCCAGGATCGACTATGTCTGGCTCTTTAGGAATCTACTGGGCAACACAGCGGGAATCTCAGTAGGGACCATCATACACTCAGATCATGCGCCATTAACACTAAAACTGAAAAGCAATCGACGCACTGCGGGCCTCTGGCAGTGGCGGTACCCGGCAATGCTCTTTAAAGACGAGACGCTAGTTCAAGAAGTCAAGGAGGGGATAGAGGCATTCTTTGACGCTAATAAACCAGACAATACCACCCTGCAGAACAGATGGGATGCCTTCAAGGCGACAATAAGGGGGCAAATTATTGCTATAAAAGCCAGAAGAGACTGGGAGGTGAGGCAAATTGAAGGACATAATGTCCAGGATGGGGACAACCCTGAGCGCAGACATCAAAAGGGAATACCGAGCCACCAGGGGCCAGCTAGACCTAATCCAAATGTGGGCGGCAGAACATAGCCTATTATCATTAAGACAAAAATACTACGTGAAGGCAAATACGTCGGATAGCCTACTTGCTAAACTGCTGAGGACAAAATCATTCTGAAAGTTAAAACCAGCAGGGGTGAGATTAGTGCAGACAACAAGGACACAGAGAGGGAGTTTGTCCAATTTTACAGTAAGCTATATGGGTTACACAACCCCCAACCCAACACGACAGGAACTCTACCTACATAAAATTTAACTGGCTTAAATAGCGGAAGAAGAGAGGGACACCCTAGAGCAGGACATAACGGCTGAAGAAGTCTGACTGGCAATAACATCGCTGTCTAATAACAAATCCCCAGGGCCCGACGGCTTCACTGCTGAGTTTTACAAGACTCATGGAGGAACGCCGATACCTCACCTCACAAAATTATTTAATCAGTTTGGTACAGACAGGGGTATAACACGATCCATGGAAGAGCCAAAGGTGGTCCTTATCCCCAAGAAAGGCAGGGACCCGACAGAATGCGGATCCTACCGCCCAATTGCGTTAATCAACGTAGATGCCAAAGTCTACACCAAAATTCTGGCATATAGGCTAGATCGAATCCTTGCGAAGCTAATTCAGCTAGACCAATCAGGCTTCATTAGGGGCCGCCAAACCGGGACAACGTGATGGAAAAAGCGGACACGAATGGAATCCCCGCTCTCCTCATGGCCCTAAATGCTGAGAAAGCTATCGACCGGGTGGAGTGGGGATTCCTATTCGCAACCATGGACAAAATGGGTTTTGGCCTCAGATTTATAGATAGGGTGAAGGCGAATTATCAGAATCCAATCCTGCGATAAATGGGCAGATTACATCCCCGGTGACAGTCCAGCGAGGTACTAAACAGGGATGCCCACTGTCGCCCATACTTTATGCAATCCATCTAGAGCCCTTTCTAGCAGCAGTGAGGGCCAATGAAGACATAAGGGAAATCATGTTTGCAGGGGAACCGCACAAGATCGCTGCCTTAGCAGACAACATGCTTCTAACGATTACTGAACCAGAGCTCTCTTTAGAAGCGATAGAAAACGAACTCAACCAGTTCGACCAAATAAGACAGAACTCCTCAACCTCACGCTCCCCAAGGAAGTCGAGCAAGAGCTCAAAGAGAGACTCTCCTTATAAGTGGGTGGAGCATTCCATAACATACCTGGGTATCAAACTAGCTAAATCGGTAGAGCAACTGTATCAAACAAACTACCCGCCCCTTCTAGAAAAGCTCAAAACTAAAATGATAGACTGGGGGCCCGTAACCTTAACGTTGTTAGGTTGAATAAACATAAAGATGGTTATTCTAGCTGAACTATTCTACTACTTCTCAATGCACCCGGTTCAAGTACCGCCCGCCCTATTCAGATCACTTCACAAAATGACTAGTAGGGTCATATGGAACAATTAAGTACCAAGAATAGCTGCCAGAGTCGTGAAGACACCCACCTCTAGAGGCACGATAGGGGAACCCAACCTTCAAGCTTACTATTTAGCTGCGCAGGTGAGAGTAATCCGGGACTGGCAGAACGAGGACAGGGAGAAAATATGGAGACCAATGGACAGAGCGGTAGCACGGGAAAACCTACAAGGAATACTCTGGAAGCCGAAAGCAGATAGATCACCCCAAATGTACAGAAGTACGATCCTTGCCCTGGGATGAGGCAGCGAAAAGGGCACAACTAACCTCTCACCCTTCGCCATACACGCCAATATTTCAAAACCCACTATTCACTCCGGGTGACAGAACCCACGCATTCATAGACTGGCAACAGGGGGGATGTCATCTGATTAAAGACATGTTTGCAGGAAGCCAAATTAAGCAATTTGACCAATGTAAAGCAGATTCCAATCTGGGCGAGAGGGAGAGATACCGCTGTGGGCAGCTGAGGCACTGGCTGCTCCATCCCGACGTGAAACAAGCGGCGACGCGCCAACACTCCCAATTTGAAAAGTATCTGAACACAGACCATGGCGATAAGCACGTAGTCGCCACTATATATGCACACCTAAAGGCAGGAGAGGATCCCACTATAAGTCCCTACATGAAAAAATGGGAACTATCCACGGGACACACGATGGAGGAGCCTGAGTGGGCGAAACTATGGGCGAGCATTCCCAAACTTACTAGATCCCACCAAGTCCAGCAGATCTGGCTTAAACTACTATTCCAATGGCACCTAATGCCCTCAAAGCTCCACAAAATGTACCCGGGGGAGTCAAAACACTGTTAGAGGGAGTGCAGGGGATAGGGAACGTGGAGCCACATATGGTGGGAATGTCCCATAATAGAGGGCTACTGGGGGGGGGGGCGTAGAGAAGGCGAACACACAAGTCCTGGGGCCGAGGAGCACTGGGAGCAGAGGATTAGCAATGATAGGACTGGATGGGACCCTGGAGGAGCTTCCATCAAAATAATATTGTAAGCTATACGTGATCCTGATGATGGGGGAACCCTGGTGTTGGCGCAAAAATGGAAATCCAAAGGTCCCCCTTTGGAACACGAATGGGTCACGAAGATATGGAACTTTGCAACCCTGGAGTGGGTTGCATACTCTCTCCAAGGGGATCACAGAGGATTTTGCAAGGACTGGTCAAAGTTATTGGACTTCCTGCAGGAAGGAACGAGGGGTGCCTGGTGCCCAAGGAGCATGCGTCTCCTGGGTATAGTAGAATAGACCCTAAGCGTGTCAATGCGGGTGAGACAAGCCCAGGGACTGAGCATGAAGCTCAAACGCCTCGCTGATCCCTGAGACTAAAGAACACGGCATCCTGAGAGTGTACTTGAAAATTATGGTCTTATGTCGAACCAAGGGAGGGATTGAGGGGAGGGATATGTAATTGTTCTGTTTAAAATTGCAAATAAAAAGTTAGGTTAAAAAATGTTAAAATAAAGTATCTGGAGTATACTGTGGAGAGAGGTTGGTGGTCCATACTCGACCTACGCAGACCCAGCAAGTTCCTCTGGTCCTAAGCCTTCCGCATGGTGACACTCTTGCCCATCTGCAGGCAGCTGCAGAAAGGAGACTTCCTCTCCTCACTGGACCTGGAGGACACATATTTTCATATGCCAATCCATCGGCGACACAGACGCTTCCTTCGCTTCATAGTAGAAGGAAGACACTTCCAGTTCAAAGCTTTGCTCTTCGGCCTAAAATCAGCACCAAGGGTGTTCACCAAGTGCCTCGCTCCAGTCGTGATCCACCTCCGTCGTTCAGGGATTCACGTTTATTCTTAGCTTAATGACTGGTTGGTGAGCGCCACATCGCTTCCACTCGCCGTTTAGCATACAGAGGCAACAATCCTTTGCTTAACACCACTACGATTCTCGGTCAGCTATGCCTCATCACAAGTTGGTCTGTATCCCGGCTGTAATACAGCCTGACTGTAATAGCTCTAGCACCGACCGGTCCGGCAGTATTACTGCCGAATCACGGGTTGGGTTTTAACAGTAAATCCCCATTCCCCATTGGGTCCATTGGATTCAATGGGGCATTTTCAGCGCTAATTACGCAGGGTTGTACAGCTGGCGGTAATACAGCCGAAAACAGGGGATTTTCACCTCCAGAGAAAGGCTGTAGGTAAAACAGCCCATTTAGCGCCCAACTTGTGATAGGGCCAGCCCTTAAATACCATTACCACCGAATTTAAGGGCTACAGCCCAACTTGTGATGAGGCCCAAAATCTTGATTGACTCCATCTCAGAACACTCTGTTCTTAGGATCCTGTCTGAACACGCTGTCTTGTGTCGCCACACCATCTCAAGGGTTCTGTGATTTTAGCGGAAAAAAATTCAAAGAGGAATTTTTTCATGAAATTAAATGATAGATTTTTTTTCTTTCTATTTGGGGGTTCCCCCCTCTTGCCTCCTGTTTCCCTATGAGTTTAAGCCCACCTAAAGCCCATCCCCATCCATTTTATCCCATTACCCCACCCCCATATATATTCTTTTTAAAAAATGTTGTTTTCTTTGCTGTTTTTGCTTAGTTGAAAAATCCCTCTCTGTAATTGTTTTAGGTGAAATCACTCGATACCCATCCAAAGACAGGGTGAAGTCCATTCTAGTCTGAACATACTGTCTTGTGTCACCAAACCATCCAAAGACAGGGTGAAGTCCATTCCAGCGAAGGTCATCGAGTTGTCACGGCTGCTAGTTGTTTCAGTCTGCACTCTGAAATCCATACTAGGAATTATGTCCTCTTACATTCTGTACATTTCACAATGTAGACTCAGGATGAGCCCCTGGTAACATGAGGGACAGCCGTACAGACGTCAGGACTGTGGGCTAAATGAAATTGAAACACAAGGGGGGCGTCCTACCATCCACAATTGGGAGTTTACGTCTCATTTATGCAAACATATTTTAACTTTGTCATGTATCACACAATCTAAGTAACTGTGTTTAAAGAAACTTTAGTAATCAATGGCAAAAACATACTAATTTGAGCACAAACAGCATTTATTATTTTGCTGCTGATACTGTTTTCTTCTTCATTTATCTTTAATATGGGTTACATACTTTACTTAGTTTCTGGAAAAGCATTTTTAGATTACATGAATCATTATACAAAAAACAAATCGGATAGTGCAGTGGTACTTGTGTGTAACCTTCACCTCCAGTGACTAATAATTGTGCATATCCTAATTACACATTTACAGTTGTCACAGTTATGCAACAACTAACAGCAACAAATAATACCGTTGCAATGCTAGGCAAAAGGGTGACCCAGTAATAGGTCTATGTCAGGATGTCAATCAGAGAGTTGTGTTCTTGGTGGGGCCAAATAGGGCACAAGAAGTTCGGTGGATTTTGCCTATTGCCAAAGTAAAAACATAACTTGAAAAAAATCTAATCTAGAACACCATGTAATTTACTGTAAAAACAAATCGGTGCTTCACTGACCTTAAACGCGTTCCTCTGGTGCCTCTCCCTAGTGGGGGATGAGGGGGCGGGTATGTCCTTTAAAAGTAACTTCAAAGCTTAGTCTTGCCACACGAAGTCCAGGAAAAGGTTTCTGGTGGATAGAGAAAGGTATGCAGAGTGCTGTATGAGTACAGAGATGTGGGGGGACCATAGCTCTCAACCATTTGTGTCACAAAGGCGGGTGAAAACACCCGATTTTAATTTTGGCGGGTGAGAGGCCCATTGAAACGAATGGGCGTGCTGGAGGCTTGGCGGGTGAGTCAGCTGTTTACAAGGCGGGTGACACCCGCCAAAAGCGTGTGAGTTGAGAGCTATGGGGGACATGAGATGAAAGGGGGGGAGAACCTGGGTCGCGGTACCTGCAAGACTCTTGTGTCTCCACTTGGGTTGGATGTACCTCCACCCGGATGTGCTCTTTCTGGGGACAGCTCCTGTGCTCCCTCTCTGGTCCTCTGCTTCCTTCAGCGACCACGGATCGTTCATCCAGCTTTTATTTTGCTGAATAATGTTCCTTCATCTCCTGTGTCTTTCTATCATCTTCTGCTCCTACAACTGCTACTGCTGCTACTACTTTCTGTTTGTCTTTGTCCCTTCTCTCTTTTTATCGTTCGACTCCTTTCGTATACAAGAGGACAACTAGAACGTAGAAAGTGGTTCTCCTGCTCATTCCTTACCTCCTCTCAGGACCTCCTCGTCCCAGTTATTCCCTCATTACTCCACATGAGACCTTCCTTGTTCTTCCTCATCACAGTAGTGTCCGTATGGATAAGGGGATCTAGTTTATCTGAGAAAGACTGGATAAACGTTGTTGGACCTTTATAACAATACCCTATTTTCATCCTATATGATCGTCAGATTCATCACAGTTTGTACTGCTTTATAATCTTATTCAAACAGCATGTGAATCTATGAAAGATCCAATGCTGGAGAAGGAAAAAGTTGCTTTCCCTGTAACTCCTGTTCTCTAGCATTGGCATCTTTCATAGAGTCACTTGCAACCCTGCCGCCTACCCTGCTTGGCTCTTTTAGGCTCATATTGCCACTTTCTGTGCGCTATGCCAAATCTGAAGATGGCCTCCTGCGGTGGAGCTAAGGGAGGCCTGTCTGTTGGCTGTCGGGTAGTAGGACCCTAAATTACTCTAATAGAGCACTAAAGTTCCAAGCAGTTTAAAATGTAAAGATAAACTGCTTTAATGTTACCATGGATGTCCAGCCCGACAACAGGGAATAGTCAAACAGCTTTGAATCTATGAAAGATACCAATGCTGGAGAACAGGAGTTACAGGTAAGTAACTTATTGCTTCCAGCCACAGACAAACTGTTGAATATCGGGACGCTGCCGAACCGATGTGGAGAAAGAACTTCGCAGGAGTACAAGCCACCCCTCCCAAAGAAAACTGCTGCAGAAAATCAGGTACGCACTTGTCACAAGGAACAGGGAGGAGGGCAAGGAGACCGGCCAAAGCCCAAGAGGGCTGAGAGACAGAAACAAGAGACCCCAAAACGGGGTGGCAGGCGAGATACCCCAACCTGGTGTGGGAGAGATGAAAAGTCATTGTGGAGTGAGAAACACAAACCCCAGGGCTGGGTGAGAGTAACAGGATCACAAGACGGAGAGAGAAACATGCAAGCCCTAGGTGTGCTGAGAGAAACCGCGGCTGAGTAGCGACAGCTCAACTATATGTTTCAGAGACTGTTCTTTTACGGAGAACAGGAAGAATAAAGAGATACTTTGAACTGTGTAATCTTCATGTGGCCTGCGAGAAGATACAGAGACACTTGGGTGGGAGCCAGAAGGCAAGCACCACCAGGAAAAGAGGAAGACTAAAGAGACATTTTATTTATACTATATAATAATGAGTTAGTAATGCGTTCCAGGGGCTATACCAGGGGTAAACGGCCCGAGCAAAGCAAGGGCAGTTTACAATGGCACTGAGATGTTTACCCCCGGTATAGCCAGTGGAATGTATTACTAATATTATTAGCCCCCCCGAGTTAACCAAACCGGGAAACCAGGGTGTTAATAAAAAAAGCATTTTCAGTCATTGAACGTGACGCCACGCAGGTCCCGCTCAATGAATGAAAATACTTTTCTAAGATGGCCGCCATGGTTGTATAAGGCAGGTCATACCAATGATATATAAGCTGCTATATGAATGCCAAGTAACATAACATAACAGTATCAGACCTCATTTACAGCCTCCTGATTGGCCAGCTACCACACGCCGGGTGCTAATGAGGCATGTGGCTTGGGAAAAGCCAGAGAGACATTTGGGGTGAGGGTCAGAAACCAGCCACCACATCCAGGGTGAGAGAAAATCCCTTATAGACCTTTCTGGTTACAGTTATGTTAATCTTTTGAATTAGTGGTAAGGGACAGAACTTAGGGTAGACAAAGTTTGGACGGATGACTGAGTTTTATTGTAAGACATTCTGATGAGCACCCTTAAGTTATTTCCCTTTGAGATAGGGCAAATAACACTTTAGAAATTAGGGACAGGACAGGCCTTTTTTCCTTTAGTCCAATATACTTCACGTTGAAAACATGATCTCCGGTCCATCTCCTGAGTCGGCTTTCCACAAAATATATTAGGGGTTTTGAATCCATATCATGCATACCTGCTGACTTAGTGCTTGAGTTGACGCCACGCAGGTCCCGCTCAATGAATGAAAATACTTTTCTAAGATGGCCGCCATGGTTGTATAAGGCAGGGCTCCATCGCGGCTGGAAAAGCAAAGCTGGTGTGGCGGCGGCAGGGTGCACCAACGCAACCAACAGGTCAGTGGGGTTGGCAAGGGGGATTGGATTTTTTTTTTTATAAAAAAGGGACCGGAGGGTCTCGGGAAAATGGCGGACTGGGGAGCCAGCCATCAGTCGGCTTGGAACGCGGGCTAGATAAACCCTAATAAAACGCAGCTAGCTCAGCACATTCCAGCCTACCTGTTCACACAGACTTTCCTCAGGCTTAACGCAGCCAGAACCCAGTCAGAGTGTCCACCCACCAGACTGCATACATCCAACTGATATCTTCAGCACCACACCTATCGCTAGAAAGCAGCTTTCACCCAACAACTACACCAGCTGCACACATATCTGGTGCACCCATGCACCATATGACACTATCTCTCTCTACTGACTTGAACTACGGTTGCCGAGGGCGTTCAACCTACCAGCGCTTTGAGGTCATACCAATGACATATAAGGTGCTATATGAATGCCAAGTAACATAACATAACAGTATCAGACCTCATTTACAGCCTCCTGATTGGCCGGCTACAATGCGCCGTGTGCTAATGAGGCATGTGGCTTGGGAAAAGCCAGAGAGACATTTGGGGTGAGGGTCAGAAACCAGCCACCACATCCAGGGTGAGAGAAAATCCCTTAGAGACCTTTCTGGTTACAGTTATGTTAATCTTTTGAATTAGTGGTAAGGGACAGAACTTAGGGTAGACAAAGTTTGGACGGAGGACTGAGTTTTATTGTAAGACATCCTGATGAGCACCCTTAAGTTATTTCCCTTTGAGATAGGGCAAATAACACTTTAGAAATTATGGACAGGACAGGCCTTTTTTCCTTTAGTCCAATATACTTCACGTTGAAAACATGATCTCCGGTCCATCTCCTGAGTCGGCTTTCCACAAAATATATTAGGGGGGTTGAATCCATAGCATGCATACCTGCTGACTTAGTGCTTGAGTTAAAGCATTGTTTTTTGAATGATGCAATTGACTATTTAAAGAGCGCGTGCTCCCTGAAGCATGAAGCAAGGTTTCACTTATTCACACTGCAGTGTAATTGCTATGTGTTATGTTATTAAGTTTTTGTACTGCAACAGTCACTTCCATAGTGATCTTAAGGAGCCAAGGCTTGTCCATATAATAATGGCTTATTGTGCTGCAGGAATTTAGACCAAGGTCTATGGGACAGAAACGTGTAAAGTTGTGTAATAATATTTGTGACCTAAGTCTTACCTACATGGCATAGGAAGGTCTGTAGTATCTGAATCTATTCTTTGGAGCTCGGTGATGCCAGAAATGTCTATAGCTTCTTTAGCCTGAAATACATGTTAAGTGCATGCGCCCAAACATTAGTTGTTGTTAGAGCTAATTCAACGTTAATGCATGAAATGCGAGATACAGATACAATAGAGAAGGTTTTTAAATTACCTAGAAAATCCTGATGAGTAGAAAATCCCCTGTGGTGCAGTCCTGTTCTGATTTTTGCCATTGACTTCCGTGTTCGTGGGTGTGTTATGTTCTACCCTATGTTTAATAACTGTGTTAGCTCATGCTGGTCCTTGATCTTAGCAAGAGATATTATGCAAATTTTGCCATCTGCATGTATTCACCTATGTTCCTTTGGGATAAAGGACTTGTTAAATGTGATGCAGGGCATTCCATTTATTTAATTAACGTGAATAATCTTTATTTTTTATTTGTGTTATGTGTCATAATTTAAATCTTTCACACAGTATTAATTGCGTCACAATTTAAACCGTTCATGCATTATTATTTGCATCACATATAAGTAAAATCATTAAAACGTGTACAGAATGAAGCTAAGTATGGAAACATGTTGTGATGTTAATTAACTTATTACATTTCATACAGAATTCCAACAGTATTCCATCATCAAGATATAGTTTGCTTTGGCAAACCTAAACTTCGACAACAATACAAGTGATCTGTGCAATTCTGCAAACAGTTCATTCAACTAAAGTGCATATTGTTTTGCAATGCTCTAAACAGAAAATAACTGAACAGGCCTACAGTAATTTGACAATAAAGTGACATGCGCAATTATAAAAAACAATCCATTCAACTATATGGAAAATTGCCATAATTTTTCACAAGCTGCAATTGCAACAATAAAGTGACAAATGTTGTAAGATTGTACTTCACTTAACCGTAGACTTATGCACGAATACAACTCATTATCCATAATTCGGTAGGATTCTCCTCCCAGTGTCGTAAAAATCTCTCTAAGAAAGGAAACCAAGGCTAAGGTCAGAGAACGTTGTTTACTGTGCATAGGTCTATGGCAAAGAGACTCAGAAATTACTTTAGTACAAGCACTCTTCCCTACATTCATTCCCACAGCAACCACCAACATGGCAATTATTACATAATGTGATCCAAACACAGGGCGAGGGCAGGTTAGTCTCATCAATTTACCAATCATTATTAGCCGACACCGTACCTGTTAACACAGGCACGAAAACAAGATGGGAAAGGTACCTCCACACCTCAATTCCAGACGAGGAATGGACATACATCCTGAGGCAAACGCAAAAAATAGCTCTGAACTCACGCCTCAAGCAAATTAATTTTAATTTTCTGCATCAAACGTACTACACCCCTGCTAAAAAGTGCCTACAACAGCCGGAGTCGACAGCGGCGTGTGAAAGATGCGGAGCCTCAGCAGATGACTTTTTCCACCTTGCATGGGACTGCCCCACGCTGACCCCATTCTGGACACAGGTCCTGCAGACTGCATCGGCGATAGTGGGGGAAGAGCTACAACCCATTCCGATGGTGGCACTACTCGGGATGACCAAACAGCTATCATCAGCAATAAGGAAACTGGCGGGAGTCCTGGTGACATTAGCTCACAGGAGAATTGCCATGTCTTGGGGTCGGGTCCAGTCCCGCCGGTGGCAAACTGGCGAAAGGACGTTCTCTACTGCCAGGATGTAGAAACAGAATTCATCAGGACATTACCCCAACACGCACGCCCCCCAGATATATGTGGACCACTTGTTGCATATTTAATCAATAACTCAGATGATTCTACATCATCGACCCCAAGAAGGCGAAGTAGCCAAGACAGAGAAACCAAGCTCACACAAATGGCACCCTAACTAATATTTGCCGAAGAGGAGCCAATACATCGACGAGCCCGGAGGACTGGTGGAGGGAGTGGGCGAGGGGGAATTTGGAAGGCGCACTGTTGTTACACCCTGCTGTGAGTGTGGTTGTTATGTAACTGTTTGAGAGAAAATCTAAAAATAAAGTTTAAAAAAAAAAGAAATTACTTTAGTACCTGAGTGTACAAACTTTTCAAAATGTTTTCTCCGAAATTACCCAAGTTGATCAAAACAAATCGATTGAATGGTACATTTGTCCGATTTTGGCCAGTATCATTCAATCGATTTTTTAAAATACTGAACATGATGAGCGGGGTTTGCAGGGGATGTCCCCAGCTCCCCATGATCAGTATTTTTGGGGTGCAGGGGGTATCCCACGCTTCCTCAACATTGGAGATGGGGGAATGAAAGAAAGAAAGAAAAAAGAAAAAGGGAACCTGCGGCGTCAGATCCGACCCATGTTAGTGGGACCAAACTGACGCAGCAGGGTACATGAGAGGCGGCGGGCGGAGTCAAGGTAAATAGGGGGGTTTGTGGCTGTACTGGCGGTTTGGGGGGACATTGGTTTGGTTTGTTTAACCACAGTAAAAACGTATTTGCAGCGAAAATGACTCCGGTCAATTCCGCCACGAATATTCCTACCACGAACAAACAAACCAAATCCGTTTTCTCCTACTATCAGTTAAGATTACACTGGATTACTACATGCCGCAGTGTTTCCTCATAGTTCAATTTGCAAAGCCAGCAATTATGTTGATCTTGATCCAAATTCCTTGGTGGGCCTACCATTTCTAACTTGTGTAGCACATTACGTCAGAATCTTAAAAAACAGTATCTAAATCGTGGACACAGAAAATGTTTTAAATACACCACTGCAGATGTCAATACAGGGGGATATTTGACATATTCTTTCAGTAAATTTGAGTAGCTAGAATTTTCCAAATCTCTATAATATCAAACTCCTTGATGTTCTTTTTGGAGAAGTTTGGGTTTTTGCGGGCCAAATTCATCTCTACATTGGCTTTCTTAAGGTAACCTTCCCAGCATGTCATAAACGCTTGGAGCATCTTATCCTTTTCCTACTGTACTATCTTTACAGGCTCTGCTTACACATTGTTACCCTAGGATTCACATAACTTAAAATATAAGTTCAGCTTACTCCATTTTACTATGGAGACCAACAGCTAAGGCCTAGCTCAAATCTTATTGCTGCAACAAGGAGGGATAATGGAAGTCTCAATACAGATAGGCAATTCTTACCCTCTAAGATTATTAAGCATTTCCAGTTTCTTAACTCATTTAATTCCAACCCATTTAATACACTACTTTAGCCTTATAAAAGTCCATTCATGGTTGTAAGGTATAACAACCATATTGCTCTAGTGAGATTTTAATTTGTGCTATATACACCCTAACCTTTAGGGCAAGCTTGGCTTTAAAATAATTGATCTCTTGTCTATTAGCAATAAGAAATCCTAAGTATGTGAAATGATTTACCTCCTCAATAGCGGTGTCCTCATTCCATTTAAAACTGCTGCATTTCTTGTTTCTTTTGAAATTGATGACTTTAGTTTTGGTAGAATTTATTTCCAGATTGTTTTCCATTTCCACTTAAAACTGCTGCATTTCTTGTTTCTTTTGAAATTGATGACTTTAGTTTTGCTAGAATTTATTTCCAGATTGCTTTCCTTGGCAGAATTCCAAAAATACTTCAGGCTTCTTTGAAAACCTATTGGTGTAGTATTGAGCAAAATTACATCCTCAGAATGAGCTAACCAGCCTATGTGCAATGTGCCAATTGTCTGAGAATATGTTAGCTTTGGACCTCTTGAATATCAGACATATAAATTAAATAGACAGGAGGCCAAAACGCACACCTGCCTCAGTCCGAGAAAGTGCTGACCTCCTTCGATAGGGATGCCTCTGAGTCTAATCTAATTGATAGTGTTGTGTTCATGTGGAAAATAATTAATGTTTACAAGTCCCACTGGGATATTCCACGAGGCACATTTCCGCCAAAGGAGATTCCTGTCTACCCTATCGAATGTTGCTGTCATATCCATACATGCAGCATATAGAGCAGGTTTCTGACTTCTAACTGCTTTCTTCTGGCATATAGGATATACATTAACCCATTCAGAGAGCTCCCCATGTTCTTCAAAAAGCCAGTTTGGAAAATGCTTAATCTGCCAGTTGTTTTGGCCCATCTAGTGTGATCTTTTAAGACAAAAGCAGCAATAACCCTGCTATTTGTGTTGATTAGGGATATATGTCTGTACTTAAGTGGAGGTAATCTGTCCTCTTCTTGTAGATCCGACCTATGGATGTACTGCATGAGGAGAGAAAAATTCCAGTTGCTAAAATCTGGGTGTATAGCAACATCAGAATTTCTCCCCGACACTTAGTTGGCGGCAGCCCCCTTCTCCAAACAGTCTCAGAAGAAGCCTGGACAGATTTCTATAAGAATCTATTCAAACCAAGAGATAGTTTTCTCCAAGTTCTAGTAGAGAAGCTAGGCAGCGGATGGGCGTTCCAGCTCAACTGCCTCGACACCAAACTCTTAATTAAAAAAGCTAATCAGTCCAGAGACCGGGGGCCCGACGGGATCTCCATCTCAATGATAAAGGAAGCTCCGGAGAACTGGATCCACTTTATACATAAATTGTTCATCCAGATTATGAAGTTGGGCACGATACTGGACTCATGGCACTCTGCCATAATAGTCCCAATCTACAAGCAAGGATCTAGATCTGATCCCTTGAACTATCGCCCAATAGCGCTCCTGGACTTGCTTGGGAAGCTATATGCAGCATTTCTCTTAAAACAACTCCACCGCTGGATCAAAGAGTCTGAAAGCGAACACAGGAGACAATCAGGATTCGTGAAGGGGGTTGGTACAGAATTAAACCTCTTCTTGATCAACGTCTTGAATGCTAAAGCTTTTAACGAGAACATAAAAATCTACGCAGCACTCATAGACATTAAGATGGCTTTTGATAGTGTCGAGCGTCGGTCTTTGTGGGCAAAACTGGAGGCATGGCAATGTCCGACCGACCTACGAGAAGCCATAAAATTCCTCTGAGTGTACCAGTGTCAAGATCCATCTCGGTGCGCATGGTCTCTTATCTCGATCAAGTAACACATCTGGGGGTCTGAAGCAGAGTTGGCGTTGGCACCCACCTTGTTCAGTTTGTTCCTCTGTGACCTCAAAGAAGCATGGCCTAAAGCAAGTCTGTGTCCTACAAAGCTCGACAAAGCACCAGTGAGAAACCTACTCTTTGCAGATGATGTTGTTTTGTTTGATTTAACTCCCACTGGTCTGCAAAGGAGCATAGACGCCTTGGACGAATATCTAACGGAAAACGGACTTACCATGAACCCCGCAACGACCACTGTAGTGATACTGGGAGATCGTGGACGTAGTCCGAGAAGGAGACACAAGTGGTTTATCAAGAAAAACACACTAATATTAGCAGAACAAGTTACATACCTCGGCTCGCTTATTAATAACAGCAAATCAGATCTCCCACGTCAGAAGGGCTTGTGAGCTAAACTAAAGCCTTTGATCACCCAGGGGAGACTGATACATAAAAAGTAGGACACATTTTCCATAGAACCAATTCTAACCTTTTTTAAGGCAAAGGTCATGCCTGTAATAACGTACGGAGCTGAAGGTTTCCTCCTAGCTACCTGGCGATTATGGACTTCCTTGGAAGGGGTGTTTAGGCGAAAGATCCTAAAACTTCCCAACCTAATACCGACGGCTTTGATACGGTTTGAACTGGGCTTCATTTCTTTACATGCCAAAGTGACTTGGAAGACTATTTCGCTCTACAGAAAATGCTGGCTGACTGACTTACTAAAACGTTACCAGATACTGGAAAGAGTGTAGAAGTCAAAGAAAAACCCTTTTTTGATGGAATGGGAAAACTGCTGCCAAAAGTTGTTTGCCCACCTTGAGGTTAAAGTGGAGGACTTGGTCACTAACCTGGCACGGGTCAAATGGAAATTGTGGCAGGACGACTGGGTGAAGACAATCGAGGAGAAAAATCTATACAGGTTGGAAACCGCTATGAGAGGAGAACACAAGTCCTGGGGTTCCCTCCCAAAATACCTATCAGAATTTCCAAACAGTTGGTACAGGACTCAATACACATGGTTTAGAATGAACATGTGCCCCAATCACGATATCCTGTTGATCTATAACTACCGTTGCAGTCCCGAAGATTGCAGGTTCTGTCATAAGGAGGGCACAATAGAGACACTGAAGCACCTTATATTGTCATGCACAGGCCTAACTAAGAGGCAGACATTATTCTTTGGCTCCCTGTTGGCAGAACGACAATTTGACGCTGCTGAGGATCTATGGCGTCTTTTTCAGTGTGCAGACTTCTTCCCTGCGATATTCGCTCTTATAACTCTTCTGAAACAGATCTTCCAAGATGACCAGGTTGTAACCAAACTGCAATGAACATCGTGATGCAGGCAATACGAAGACTAGAATTTTAGAGCTTTCTTTCCTTAATAGGATAATTTGATGTCTAGTTGAATTGGAATTGAGCTATTTTTGGATGGAATAGTTATGACAAAAGGTTTGAAATAAACCATATGTCTAATAAAAAAATTAAAACATGAAGTTGTTGAAAATGAGAGACCCAATTTGATTCATCTATACTATTTGCTTGTTTATATAGTTGATTTTCTGTATCATTATTTAACAAAGCCCATATGACTTTATTCTCTTTTTGCAGTATTACATTTACCATGCATTGTCCTTCTCTAATACCTGTACTGGCGTTATACATTTCATCCAGTTCTTATAATTTTGCGTAGTTAATTTCCTAGCTGTTATTGGGTCCTCAACACTTAATAGATGCTCAGACCCTCCCGATTCTAATGCCATTGTCATATTTGTTTTCTATTTCATATCTCTATGTCGAAGTGATCTCTAAGCCTTCCTACGAATGGTTTTTGATACCAAGTCCTCCAATGGATTATGAAGTTAAACCATTCTCGTACTATACTATTAAAAGAATTCAGGGGTACAGTTGTCTGTTTTTACTTTGTAATTCCAGCTCACCCAAGTTCTAAAGATGTGTTGATTCAACATGTATACATTCTTTGGGTTCCACTTCAGTCTGATTCTGTCATTACTAGCCACCAAATAACTAAAATTGCTATTAATAATGTTTGTCCTGTTAAAACTGGGAACATTAAAATTTAAATTGCTGTGATCACTCCTTGATGTTGCCATGATTTCCAAGGATGTTAACTTATTGTACAGACTTAAAGATACAAAAATAAAATCGATAGTGGAAAGTGAGGCCTTTCTTGACCACTTTGGATGGCCAGGATGTCCCCTTTTAAATTACCATTTAATGTAATCATGTTTAATTTGGCCATAACATCCACCTAGCTGATCCCTCTTGACTTGTTGCTATTTCTAATTTGTATATTTGAGATAATAGGCATACTATTGTCCAACCGATCCTTGTTCATATCAGCACACGTACAATTAAAATCTCCAGCACAGATAACATTTGGGGGCCACCTGTTTCTATCCACTGATTAAGAATCATGTCAAGCTCTATTCTCAATTGGTCCTCATATTTCACTTTTGGATTACAATACATATTAATTCATAAAAATGTCCTGGTCCCTGTCACCCATGTCACAAACAAGCACGGCTGCTAATATAGATGTAAAATTGCACTTTTGTTCAATTAGTGAGTCCCCAACTGCTACCTTTGTCGCTATTATAAGGCCAACTGATAGTCTCCCCGTAATCCCTTTACTTGCTTTCCTGAGGCAGATATTAAACCCATCTATGACTGGGTGCTCCATGAGCCATACTGCTGGAATGCTGGAAGCTAAATAATATTGTAATTAATACCTAGGAATTCCTAATGAGTAGGAAATCCTGTGTGGTGCATTCCTGTTCTGAATTGCGGCATTTACTTCCATGTTCATGGATGTGTTATGTTTGGTACTCTGTTTTTACTAACTGTGTTAGTTGAAGCTGTCCCTTGACATCACCTTTAACTAGAGATATTATTCAAATGTTGTCAGAATGTAGTGTTGTTATCTGCATGTATTCATCTATGTTCCTTCGGGGTAAAGGAATGTTTTAATTTGATGCAGGGCACTCTATTTGTATAATTAACTTAAGTCATTATTATTTGTGTTGAAGGGCATGCAGTGTGATGCTGCAACACTATCACACTATTATGTCTTCATGCTATTCCACTCATACTTCACTTAGATATATATAGTCCTTAAGATGTTCAGGTGAACGTTGGGTAGCACTTGTGGAATATCAGGGTGTGGATATGCTCCTGCTAGGTGGCAGACTGGTCGGTCCATCCTCTTCTACGCTTGCATGAACTGACGGCTGTAGACAGTCACCACGCAAGAGCCCCTATGTATGGACCATAGGTGGCTGCCTCCTCATCTTCCCTAGGCACATCATCTTTTCTAGGACCACTCGCTAGCCCCTCTGCTGTCTCTATGCCAGGGTTTATCTGTTTAAACAGGCTGCAGTTGCAGTTGCTTTCTTGCCGATTTTGTTTTTGCTGTGATCCTCTGCCCCTTAACATTATTGTCCACAGCTCCAGCTTGAAATGTAAACTCTGTTTATTAGTGGGGTGAAGGTTTCGTAATAGTACAGTGTCCTCAACTGATATGGACGAGGACATGATGTTTTGTCGGGTGCTTTTCCTGTCATTGACAGCTATTTGTTTCTATCTCTTGCCACGATCATCAATGCAGGGAATTAGTCTTGAATGATTCATTGGGATATAATTTCTGACAATTTGTTCAGATGGAGCCATGACCGTCGAAGCGTGTGGCAATGTTATCTACTCTGCCAAGAACTGGTAGAGGGCTCCTTTCATGCAATTCATGAATCATTCAGCAACCCCTTTGGCCCTTGGTCATGCCGGGGTGATCGTTTTGGAGAAACTCTGTGAACTTGTGCTCATGAAAAACATGATATCAGGCAGCCATAAGTTCCACTTCTGGATGTCGTGATTATTCATTGATGTGCACCACAAAATGCCTGTTGTTCAAGATTGTGCCAAAGTCCATGCTGTGAAGGCATCATGAAGTACGACACAGACAACAGATTCAATATTAACAAAATTACATGTATTAACTTAAATGTCAGGATTTGGTTTAAGGCCTAACTTGCCCTATGCTAAGGTGAGATTTCCCTACCTAAAGAAACTAAGGATAGTCTGTGTCTGTGAGTTCAACTGAAAAGTCTGTCTGGGTCCAAAACCTATGCTTGCCCTCACACGTAAAGCAAAACAATGTGTAGGGATGTCAACCATAAATGGAACAGTGTTCCAATATTAAAGTTATGAGCTATTTCCAGCTCGGTGCTTCTTCTTCAGCTTCCCTTTCCCAAGTACAAACAAGTTCACAGCAGTTTTCAAGTTACTTTCTCTTGGACTCAAGGTAATACAGTTCCACACCTTTCTCAAGGTTTTCTTCCCCAGGTTCAACACAGTCCCATCACAGAAGGTTTCGGGGTTCCATTCCCCAAGTTCAATGTAACATTGATCACAAAAGAAATTGTCTTGAGGCTCCGTCCTCAAGGTAATTTCCAACAATTCTTCACAGTCAGGGTTTCCTTCCCCAAGGTTTAAATGCAACAATGGTAGTTTTTCTTCTTGACACTTTGCATATTTATCTTGACCCTTTCCAACATGCAGACATTCTCTGGTCTTGGCGCACACAGGGTCCACTCATCACAAGTCACGCAACTAGAATCCCTCAGTACTCCTGCACACACATAGGCTCCTCAGTATCTTACCTCTGTGTTTGAGTTTCCTTAACTTGGCTTCCTTGTGTCAGCCTTTTAGGTGTTCCATAGAGTACCACATATCTCTAAACGAGTCATTGGCATCCTTGTTCTATACACATTGTCTGATGTATTTCAGGGTCTTATTCACACTTCACTTTTGGTGACCCTTTTTCCCCCTTTCGTGTTTAGCTTCTTTCAAGTCTGTAGGTTACTGTCCTTTAAGCACGGTTTTAGGGTTGAATCAGAAGCATGGTTTTAGGGTTCAGCTATTCAAGAAACAAATGGTTTCTCAGACTTGACTTTAACTCTGTAGTCAGAGTCCTTAATTCAACTTGATTTGCTACTTTCTTTCAGTTCGTTATTCAATATTGGAAATTACTGTGCCTTTCTTGCATTCACTTAGTATCACAGATTCATCTGTAACTGAAGCATGTATTCCTTTGGCACTGCTCTACGCTTTTGCAGCCTGCATGGAGCACCCCGGTCTCTGAGTGGCTTTTCCAACACTCACTGGTCATCGGCTTCCTCCTCCAGCGGCTCCCGCTGCTATTCTCTGATGCTCTCGTTGCCGCTTCTGTTTCCGGAAGCTTGGCTTGCCTGTGGACTGGAGCTCGGCTGGCGCAGGCAGCTCCTCTGTTTCTGCGAGGGCGGACAGAGCGTCCTCTTTGCTCTGACTACGTCACAGCTCTGTTTGCTCCCACTTTGCATCAGAGGCTCCCCACGGTTTAGGGATGTCAACCAGCGTCCCATCTAAACCTCAGGTCCCACCACGGTTGCCTCCAGTCTTCCAGGGTTTCCTGCTGCTCTCTGCCTCGACGGTTCCTCAGGTCTCTCTATCCGTTCACTTCCTTCAATAGGCTGTAGGTGTGTACCATTGTCCAATTGTGCCTGACTTTGATTAAGAGGACATGGCTGACCTCCATAGCTTTTAACTGTCATCTTCCTCATCCCAGTGCTAAAGTGGACATGGGAGTTGTTAGTGGTCATTACTCCTGGTCGCCTCTGTCTCATCACAGTACTGTTAAAGGACAAAAGTGAGGAAATGAAGGGAGATCATTTGTAATAGCCCAAAAAGGTTTTGTGGGAGGGTGTTGGGTTGACTTTCCAAAGTGAAAGGGGTATAGCATGTCTTGCCTGCAGGTACCTAACTCCCAATCCCCAAGGACCCTCCACCCAGGTGACCCTCACTCGCTTGTCCACCCTCAGGGTCAGGATCCAAACGCGTTGACCTTTCCCTGGTCACCTGCGCAGAGGATCCCAGGGGAATAGGAGTGAGAATGCCCTCAGGTTTATTACAGTGCTCACAGTGGACCAAGGCAGCTCACTTCTTGCAGGTCCTTGAATATGTGGATGGCAATTGGGTGCGACAGTTTGGATCATGGCATCTTCTCTGGCTCCCTAGGGAACCATATCTTTTCCTATAGCCGGCCGAGCCCTGGTATTCTTTGTGAGCTAAGTTCGGCACTTTGTCAATCAGGCTGACTGTCACTACAATTCTAGAATCTCTGAGTAGGCGGCCTTACTCAGAACATGATGGTTTGTTACAAATCTTCCATAGGTTTTGTACAGTATTCTTGGCTTTCGCCATTCTGCATTCTTGAAGCTGAAGTAGGCCTGACTTCTGGCATGACATGACAGCGTTGAATGCAAGTTGAAAGCATTAATATGCAGACAACGTGGAGGCCATTTCCACTACTGAAATAGCTACTGGCACAGCTGTCTGGGTGACTAGGTGCACATGATTGTCCGCATTCAGGTCACAAATATTTTGATCTCCCTGGAAGAGTAGTGAGGGGGGCAGGACAAATGGACAGCTGGACCATCAGACCAAGACCTGTATACTAGGGTAACATCTTATTCTTGAGGTTGAAGTAGCCACTTCTCAATTTGAGTAAGAGCATACAGGGCTGATCATATCACATCCCAAGCACGGCAGTGGTCCATTTGGGATAGGTGGAGGCATATGGGCTTACTAATTTGAGCCTCTACCAAAATGGCGCACGAAGTTCCACTCAGCGCTCTAGTTCTAAGACACACTCCAAGCCACTTCCTGTGAGTTACCACTCGCTCTGGTCCTGCTGAGCAGCTCTGTACACGTCCTGAGCAGCAGATCGTCCAGCATCTTCAGAGACGGAAGACCAACTGTATTGAAAGGCTTTCTGGTCCGGCAGGGTTTTTTCCCCCAGAGGGTTTCCCTGGAGTCATTGTACCTCCCGGTGCTTTACTCCCAGAGTTCGGGCGGACAAGGGCTTTTGGGGAATTCTTATGTTCATCACGTTTTGCATCTGAAACAGGTCAGTGCTGGGCAATCCTTTGTTTAATTGAGTGTGTAATTCCAAGTCACATAATAGATAGCAACGCCAAGAAAGACGAGATTGCCAACCCTGTCATGGATCAGATGCAACAGCTAGTGGCTGCTGTACAGTCATTAACTTTAGACGTCCAGGGTCTGAAACAAGAAAATGCCTTTCTTTGTTAGCAGGTTACACAAACTCCACAGAGTTCGGCAGTACCACCTGGCCCTTTACCAGGTAGTAAGTTTGATGGCAACCCTCATTAACTGAAAGAGTTCTTGGAAGCTTGCACAGTTCAATTCACCTTTAAGGGCGCTTATTTTCCAACAGATAGAGATAAAATTAAGCACATGATTTCTCACTTGACAGGGGCAGCTTTGGCCTGGGCTACCCCACTGGTTACTACCAACAATCTGATGATGGATGCTTATGCAGCCTTTGTGAATAGCCTCAACGCGATGTTTGGAAGGCATGAGATCACGATAGCATCGCAGGAGCGACTATTTGATTTCAATCAAGGATCTCAAGACCTCCTGACATATATCACCAGATTTAAGCAGATGTCAGCAGACACTGCTTGGCCTGATGGCGCCCTCATTACGATTTTCCAAAGGGGTCTCACAGAAGAGTTCAAGGATGAAGTCTCTCGAGTTCCCCGTTCAGTCAACCTGGCAGAAATGATTACATTGACCATGCAGCTAGACTATCATCTGCAGGAAAGACATGGTGAAAGCAGAAAGGGAAAGACGGGCAGGAATCTTCCAGACTTCCTGTCCTTACCATCAAAGACTGTAGTCTTGGAAGAACCCATGGAGTAGCTCGAGGTCTTCTCTTCACAGAAGAACGCAATCATAGCTTTTCCTTAGCTTTATGCATGTACTGTGGCTCCAAAGAACACCTGGTTAGGGAATGTCCAGTTGCTCCACCCCGAAGGTCGGGAAAAGCTGAATCCCGATCGTAGGGGGAACCACGACCCGAGAAAAAGCCTTAGGTTCCCCAAGACAAAGGCTCAATTTACATAGTATGGACCCTGTTAACACACCCATGGTAGTTCTAAGATTAAACCTCTTGTTAGCCAACATAGAGTTCCAGAACATACCCTCTCTGGTCGATTGTGGTGCAGCCGGCTATTTTATCGAAGATCAATGGGCTAGTAGTAAGAGTATTCCCGTGCTACCAGGAAGTATCTATTCCCGGCGAGAGTGTGGACGGTGGTCCTCTCACTTCAGGGCCAATAAAGGAACACACACTTCTTTTTAGAATGAATATTTCTTCTCAATACGCAGAGTTCACATTCAATATCATTAAGGCTGCCCATTATCTTGTCTCCCCTGGTTATGCCTTCACAACCCTTTTGTAAATTGCACTGTGGTTTCCTTGTTTCTAGGGTCTGAACACTGTGTGTTTCATTTTCTTACTCAGGGATTACTAGGCTTTCACACCACCATTTACATGAATGATGCATCTACCAATACCACATTCTCTCATGTCAGAGAAATTCCTGCACCATATGTGCAGTATCAAGAATTCTTCTCCTCCCTTAAATATTCTGAACTACCCCCTCATCGGAGAGATGATTGTATGATCAATCTACAACCAAATCATCCTATTCCATTCGCAAGGATGTATATTTTGTCTGAAAAAGAAAAGAAGGTCCTGGAAGAATATCTTCATTCCAACCTGTCGAACGGGCTGATAACAGAGTCAACTTCCCCGGCAGGAGCATCTCTCTTTTTCATTGCAACGCTATGGTGCTCTCTATCTCCCCTATTTTTTTCCAACTGCTTCTCTACCAACTATCCTGCTCTCCTCACTAAATCAGGTAGGAAGAAGTTTAAAAAGTACATCCTGGTCTCCAACCCAGGTCTCCCTATCGCTGACACCTACACCAGGGCCTCCTCTAGGCAAACTTTCACCAACATCCTCTTTGTCGTTCCCTCGCCAGACCTATGAACTCTACATATGGTTGCTTTGCTCTCTCCCTTCTCGTCCTCTCCCATTAATGGTGGCACCCGGTGGGCGGCCCTCCTGGCATCCTTCCACTCCTCTAAGGTCATCAATAATGTTTACTTGAATGGCATCGTCTTGGTCCAAGGCCCTTAATCCAACCTTCTCTTTGATAGACGCTTCCCGTGCCTCATCAATTTCCTTTCTTCTCCTGCTGTTCCCTCTCTCCCCTCCACGGCTTCCTTGCCTCCCCCTGCTATCTCCTCCTTGGCTACCTTGCCCTCTCCTCCTTCCACTTCTGCCCCCCCTCAGGCTGCTTCCAAACCTCTGTACAAGGTACCACTGATATGTACCACTCTCCGGAAGTCTTTCAAGGATGGCAATCTTCTCCATATTGCCACTCTAAACTCTTGCTCTGCTTTCAAACACTCCTCTGACATCTGCCGCCTCCTGGAGGCACTTGATCTCGATGTCCTCAGTCTCACTGAGACATGGTTCACGGCCAGCTATGTCACAAGCTTTCACACTCTCCTCCCTGATGGCTACAAGATCCTCTCCGCTCCCAGATCCAACCGTTCCAGAGGGGGTGTAGCCCTGATCTTCCCTCAGTGGATTCCTGCCTCTGTCATTCCTACTCAGGCCTACTCCTCTTTTGATTGTCTCGTCTGCAGGCTCTCTCTATCTCCTAGCCATTCCCTTACTGTGGCTACCATCTATCGGCCTCCTGGTCAGATCTCCGCCTTCCTCTCTGAGTGGGCAGACCTCTCCTCTTCCCTCCTGGTCTCAACCACTCAACTCCTCCTTCTTGGAGACTTCAACATCCGCCTGAATGTTTCCTGTCCTTCCACTGGAATCTTTCTGGACCTCTGCAAATCTCTCTCACTCTCTATTGTCCCCTCTGGCCCGATTCACTCTGCAGGGCACACTCTGGATGTTCTGTTCTCCTCAGACCTCCCCCTTTCGATCCCTCTTACCACACCTCTCTCCTGGAGTGATCACTTTCTGCTTTCCTCCCATCTCACCCTCTTAACCCCTCAGACCAAGCCAACTCCAGCACTGCCACCTACCTTCTCGGTTATCCGACTCATGAAGCGTGTGTCAGTTAAGGCTTTCGCCGCAATTTCTCCCCCCTCTTCCCCCCTTGGCTGACTCACACCCTGTCACAGCCCTTTCCATGCCCCATGCTGCTATCTCTGACAATCTCGATGTTCTTGCCCCTGTCATGAGGATCTGCTTGAAGCCCAAAGCCAAGTGTAACTCCTGGTATGAGTCAGATATTGTGTAATCAAATAGGTACACAGGATCCTATTTATATGTACCACATCTTACTCCACCAATAGGAACATAGATTATATTATAAAAGAAGGATAAGATGGTAAACTTTCTCTACTTCCACCCCTCCTTCTCCCCCAACGATTATACACCTCTGACAGATTCTCCGGCACTACAGGTCTTGACAACATAGACTGCGTGCAACATTCCAAATTTCAAAAAACATTTTTGTTTAATATAGAATATTTAAATTAAAACATAAGATACTACCCACACCTAACACAGTGTACAAAACTACCACTAAAACCTACAAAATCTAAAAAGCTAAATTTCAAATAAACCACTTACAAATGGACACAGACGAAATCACATATCACAGTACATAGAAAAAACCTAAATGTGTCACTAAAACAACATATAATCCCAACATGTTTCTGTTCTTTAAAGCCCCTTTCGGGCGAACATTCTTTGTACACTGTGTTAGGTGTGGGTAGTATCTTATGTTTTAATTTAAATATTCTGTATTAAACAAAAATGTTTTTTGAAATTTGGAATGTTGCACGCAGTCTATGTTGTCAAGACCTGTAGTGCCGGAGAATCTGTCAGAGGTGTCTAATCGTTGGGGGATATGAGTCAGATATTAACACATGGAACCCTCCAAAGGCAATACCGGCTCTCTGTCCGCACCAAGAAGAGAGCCCACATCCAAGCATCGCTGCGGCATCTAACAACTCAGCTGAACTCTTTAAAATCTGCAAGGACCTGGCCAATCCTGCTGCAGTCTCTATCTCTCCTGTTCCCTCCCAGGCCCTCTGCACGGCCCTGGCTTCTCATTTCATCTCTAAAACTCAGGACATCCTGTCCTCTCTCTCTTCCTCTCCCCCTCCTCCCTCTACCCCCTGCTCTCTCTCTGGCCCTTCTGCAGGGACCTCTCCTCCCTCCTTCTCTGCCTTTCCCCTGTTCTCCTTAGACAAGTCCGATCTATGAAAGTCTTGTCAAAACAGGTTCACCCTGTTCCTCCAAAACCATCAAGGACCACATTGACACCCTGGCTCCTGCACTGGCTGATTTCTGCAACCACTCCTTCGCCACTGGAGTCTTCCCCTCCCCCCAGAAGCACTCCCTTGTGCACCCTCTTCTTAAGAATCCCTCTGCCAACATCTCCATCACTCCTTTTCTGGGCAAACTCCTTGAAAAGCTGGCCATCTCCCAGCTTAATCTTCACACTGAATCTGTTGGTTGTCTCCATGACCATCAGTCTGGCTTCAGAGCTGCCAGAAGCATGGAAACTTCTCTCCTGAACATCCTTGAAGACCTGCTCCCCAACCTCGACTCCAACTTGCCCACTGCATTGCCGCTCTCTGCCCCAACTGTCAGTGCTATGCGGAGGACACTCAACTCCCTTTCAGGCTTCCTTCCACCACTTCTTCTCCTTCTCTCATCTCTGGCTGTCTGTCTGCTATCCAGGAGTGGTGTGCCGCCAATGATCTCTGTCTTAATGCCAGTAAGACCGAGATTCTCCTCATCGGCACACCTGCTCCCTCCTTTCCTGTTCCTGGGGTTTTCGCCTAACTGATGATGCCCAAAAAGGCTGAAACACGTTTATGGGGTTGCTGTTGGTACTCTTGTTCAGAGGAGAATTTCATAGCATTTCGTTGCTGGACTGCCCCTGGGCAGGACAAAGACTGATATGCGGGGACATTTCTTCTCTGTGAAAGGGACAGTGAGCTAAAGACTTGGTAAAGTCTCTCCCAGGGGTTATTCACCCAAGAACAGGTAATCGTGCTGTGTTCGTGCTGGTAGAGAGATACCCAGACCCCCCTTTGTGTTGCATAAATTAACTTTGGGTCTCACCCTAAGTTACCAGGGTGATCCAAACGTGGACCCCATGCTCACTGTTCTTTGAGAGGCACAGCTTCACCTCACTGATGATGCCCAACAAGGCTGAAACACGTGTATGGGGTTGCTGTTGGTACTCTTGTTCAGAGGAGAATTGCCTAGCATTTCGGTGCTGGACTGCCCCTGGGCACGATACAGACTGATATGCAGGGACATTTCTTCTCTGTGAAAGGGACAGTGAGCCAAAGACTTGGTAGAGTCTCTCCCAGAGGTTATTCACCCAAGAACAGATCATTGGGCTGTGTTTGTGCTGGTAGAGAGATTCCCAGACCCCACCTTGTTTTGCATAAATTAACTTTGGGTCTCACCCTAAATTACCAGGGCAATCCAGACGTGGACCTCTTGCTCACTGTTCTTAGAGAGGCACAGCTTCACCTCACTGATGATGCCCAACAAGGCTGAAACACGTGTATGGGGTTTGCTGTTGGTACTCTTGTCCAGAGGAGAATTGCCTAGCATTTCGGTGCTGGACTGCCCCTGGGCAGGACAAAGACTGATATGGGGCGAAATTTCTTCTCTATGAAAGGGACAGTGAGCTAAAGACTTGGTAGAGTCTCTCCCAGAGGTTATTCACCCAAGTGGCTGCGAGGATTAAGTTCAAAACCCTCTGCATTGTCCACAAGGCCTTCTGGGGCCTGGGGCCTAAATACCTTCAACTCTCTCTTCCTAAATATCTTCCTTCACGAGCCCTTCGCTCATCCGTCTCCAACTCCCTCATGGTCAGCCGCTTCTCGAAGCAACGAACTGGGGGTAGATCTCTCTCCGCAGCAGGGGCCTCCCTCTGGAACAGCCTTCCTGCCTCCCTGAAACTTGAGGAGAACCATCTCCGGTTCCGGAAGCACCTCAAAACCTTCCTCTTCGCTTCTGCCTTCTCTCTCCCTCTCCCCTGCTAAACCTGCTTAACTCCCCTCTGAATTCTGCACTAAACCTGCATCTGGGCCACTCTCAGCGACCTCTGTCCAGGGCCCAGCCACTCTCCACTTGCACTGCCTCCCTGGCTCCCCCTACACTGTGGGACTGTCACTGTATCCCTACAGCCCCCTTCCTAGCACTTGCTCTGCACTTACCTCGCACTTGCCACCAGCTGGCCCTTTTTATTTATTATTTATTATTTATTATTTATTATTTTATTACGCTACTTACCTTGTACTGCACTTTCCCCCCCACCTCCTCCCCCTGCACTTTCCCCTTTTTCCCCCTACCTCTGCACTTGCGCGATCTGAATGACACCTGGCCTAGTAGGATCGTTTGTCTGTCTTCCCCTTGTTTCCCTCCCTCCCTGCCTCGTCGCGCCTTGAAACACTTGTGTATAGGCGCGTTACAAATACCATATCATATCATATCATATCATATCAAGAACAGGTCATTGGGCTGTGTTTGTGCTGGTAGAGAGATTCCCCGACCCCCCTTTGTTTTGCATTTCAATTATTGTCTTTATTATCTTACTGTTATCCTATGTGCTGCACTGTCCCCTCGCCTTTCCCTCTGCACTTTTCCCCTTCCCCCATCCCTTTCACTTGCGTGATCTAAATGTCAACGGACCTAGCTGGATCGCTGTCTCTGTCTTCCTTATGTTTCCCCTCTCTTGCCTCGTCACGCCTTGAAACACTTGTGTATAAGCACGTTATAAATGTCATATCATATCATATCGACTTTCGGGAATTTAATAAGATCACAATCCCTGACTGATACCCCATACCTCTCATTCCTGGCATTCTAGAGGCGGTAAAGGGAGCCAAGATACATACCAAATTAGACCTGATGTTACGCTCACCTGGTATCCACAGGGACGCCACCCAGCCCTGGTTGGATGATTTGCACTCAAACCCTCTCCCGGTCCCTTGGTAAGGCCTCTGGTTAAAGATGGGTCTGCAATATAGGAGAGCTGGATTCAATACCAGATTGTCTTTATGTTTTCCCAACTCCCTTGGCCTCAACTCCTTCCTCCCCCCTGGGCCTTCTCCTCACCTTAATATTGTAAAAGGTGGATTCTCCGTCCTGCTCCTCGTGGCAGGGGCGCGTAGATGTGGGGGCGAGCAACGACCAAGTTACTTCACTGGTGCAAGCCCCCCTGTGGGAATCCAGGCCTGCTGCGACTCTGTTGGTTTGCTGCTTTACAGTCTTTATATGCAGTTCTTATGTTCCTCTTAGTTCGAATAATAATGTCTTGCTTCTTTCCTTTTAGGTATGGAAAGGTTTTTTGGTGTTGTCATGCAGTTTGAAGATAAACATGGGCCGGTAGGTGAAAGCGCGGTGTGCGCAATGCTGTCCGGTGAGTAATGCGCGATGCGCAGTGCTGTTTCGCCTTTTATATTGCTAAACTGTGTCTTTTCTCTCCTTGCAGGTTGCGATGTTCCTCGACAAGCGCTGTAATGTTCCAGCAATGATACTGACCAGGAGATGACTACCCAGGTAAGAATTGTGTGGCTTTCTTCATTCGGGAGGAAACGTGAGTAAACGCTTACTAATGCTGTCTTTCTTTCTCCTCTTTCCAGGTTATGGTATTCCAGGATGCATGCAGTGCCGGATGATGGAGTTCGTACCTTCAGGTGAGTGGAACTAAAGTCAGCGATGGATTGAAGACAGCATACTGTTCTAGGTAAGTTTCGTAGTGTTCTTTCTCTCTCTGCAGGTCCTTGGTTTCAGGTAAACTGGCATCAAAGAACTGGACAAGGTGAGTGTTACGCTGCCCACAGCAGAATAACGCAAAGCATGTTCTGCTGTTTGGGTGTGGTTTAAATAGTCTCAGGTAAAGTAGTCCAGGTAAAATAGTCCCAGGCCTGCCACACCCAAAGTAGTCCAGGTAAAGTAGTCCCAGGCCTGCCACACCCAAAAGTCTAGCCCGCATAGCTCAGTTCCTTTTAACTGAGCTATGTGTGTGCCTCCATGTTGGCTGAACCCCCACCAAGTTAAATAGTCCCAAGTAAATAGTCCCATTCTAATGTTGGTATTCCTGATGGTTATAAGCCTGGCGCCAGAGGCGCCAGGACTGACTCCAAGAGAGTCTTGGATGAGGTTTTAAGGCCTTTGACCTGGCCCTAACTGGAAGGCTGACTTGCCAGTGAGGGCCAGGGGCAAGGGTCATGACACCTGAGGGGTGCACATCATTTGATTCGTGTTAAAGCAGGGGACGAGTGGAAGACGGCCTTTCGCACACCCTTTGGACACTATGAATATCGAGTTATGCCGTTTGGGTTATCCGATGCCCCATGGATCATGTTTTTGCAGACATTTTGTTACACTTCATCATAGTCTACCTTGATGCTATTTTGGTATTCTCCCACAATTCAACACACCATATCCGACATGTACAATCCGTTTTGAGCCAACTAAAGGAGAACCATTTGAACTGCAAACTGAAGAAATGTGAATTCGATCAGAAGCAAGTCGCTTACCTTGGGTATGTGTTATCAGCCCAATGCATTTGTATGGATCCGACTAAGGTTTCGGCCGTCCTGGAATGGCCCCCGCCATCCTCAGTAAAGGACATCCATTGTTTTTTTGGGGTTCGCAAATTTTTATAGGGAGTTCATTCCTCATTTTTCCCAAATCATTCTTCCGCTCACCTCTTTGCTAAAGAAGGGAGTCCCTTTCCAGAGGTCACCAAAAGGCCAACAGTTGTTTGATGAACTGAAGAATCTGTTTTCGTCTGCACCTATTCTAATTACTCCTGATCAAAATAAACAGTTATTTCTGGAAACCGAAGCATCACACCATGCTCTTGGAGCTGTACTTCTGCAGCAAACCGATCAAGACACCAAATCTCCAGTTGCATATTTATCTAAAGCACTAACATCCTTCCAAATTGAACTACTCAGTTCTTGAAAAGGAACTTCTAGCTATCAAAAGGGCATTTGAAGAATGGAGACATTTGTTGTTAGGTGCTAATTCCCAATTGAAGTAATCACGGATCATCAGAACCTGAAGGCTTTACAGTACGCACAAACCTAGAACAGTAGCAAGCTAGGCGGGCACATTTTTCCTCCCCATATAACATCACGTTTACATTCATTCCGGGGAGGATAAATCTCAGAGCAGATGCACTCTCCAGAAAGGACATTTATCCTCATGTTTGATTCCAGTCTGAATGTCTCTTTCCCAAAGCCTTATTTATTCATGTCATCTCGGATTTGCTGCAAGAAATCCAGGCAGACACAAAGAAACATGACACGCTATGCCAAAGAATGAGCCACAAACATAATCTCAGTCAGGATCAAGGATACTATTTTTATGATCAGAAGGTGTTCCTCCCGACGACCTCTCTTCAGTAGGAAGTTCTGCACATGTGTCATGACTCCAAAGCTGCTGGGCATCGCGGCGTAGCAAACATAAAATAGTTAATCCAACGATATTTCTGGTGGCCAACCTTGATTACTGATGTACAAGACCTCCTGTGGCCTCCTGTACAACCTGTTTACAGATTAAGAGCCCTAGATCATTCCCATTAGGTCAGTTGGTAAGGATGCCACTACCCGTCAAACCCTGCTAAATAATTTCAACAGACTTTATTGTAGACTTACCTCCCTCTCAGGGAGCTACCGCAGTGATCGTAACTATCGATTTCTTTACGAAACTGGCCCATTTTGTTTCCTTATGTAGAGTACTTACAGTGGCCCAGATGGCTATGATTTTCATCAAGACAGTTTTTTCTCGACACGGCCTCCCCGAGACCATTCTCTCATACCATGGTCCTCAATATACATCACGATATTGGCAACAAATATGTTCTAGCCTCAATATCAAGCATGCTCTGACTTCTGGATTTCACCCCCAGACCAATGGTCGGATGGAAAGGCTCAATCAAACTCATGAAGGATACCTACGGTGTTTCATCTCGTCGGCACAGGATAATTGGGTCGAGCTACTTCCCATGGCAGAATTTGCATATAACAACTCAACCCATTCCGCTCTGCAATCCAGTCCTTTTTTCTGCACCTATGGCTTTCACCCTGCTTGTTTTCCATCAGTTACACCCTCATCGACACAGTTACCAGACATTGATGCCCTAACCAGCAACATTCAGCAGGGTCATGGTACTGGCCGGCTGGCCCTTCAGGAAGCTCGGGACCGTGTCAGACGATTTGCTGACTCGCGTCGGTTTCCCGCTACTGTCTTATCTCCGGGTGTTAAGGTCTGGCTGGCATCTCGTTTTTTATGTTTGTTTGTTTGTTTGTTTTATTATTTATGTAGCGCACCAGACCCAGGGGTATTCGGGCGCGAAGGCAGCAAGAGGGTTGTTCAGCTTAGGTTACAGGTTGAAGATTGGACATATTGGTACAGCTACGGTTACAATGCTGTAGACATGTGATGTCAGGGAATCACAGAAATATATACAGTACGTTTACAAGAATACAGGTGTAACATAAAGCAAGTCAAATATACAAAATATACATGAGATCACACAAAATATACATGAGATCACAGATGGCATTAGGGTAAAGTTAGGCATCATGATCTTTTAGCCGTTGAATCAGATTGGATCTGAATTGCCGGTAGGGTAGATCTTCCCCTAGGGCAGGGGGAAGGGAGTTCCAATATTGTGCTGCTTTAACAGCAAAGCTGCTCCAACCAGATTTAGTGAGTTTGAATCTAGGTACTAGTAAAAGGTTGGAGTTGGCTTTTCTTAATGGGAGAGAGGCTGTTTGTCTGGTGAATCTGTCTATAAGGTATTGTGGGGCTGATTGGTTAAGGCATTTGTGTGTAAGGGATGCTGTTTTAAGGAGGATTTTGTCTTTTGTGGAGAGCCAATTGGTAGATCTCCTGAGGTCTGATATAAGGGTGTTTTTAGGGAAGTTTAGGGCGGCTCTAAGGGCATTATTTTGAAGAGTCTGTATTGTGGCAGTGATGTATTTGTTGCTACCTACGTAGAGGGTGTTGCAGTAATCGAGTTTTGATAGGATTAATGCTCTTGCTAGTGTGACGCATTTATTGGGAGAGAGGAAGGGCTTGGCTGCTCTGATTAACTTGCAGGTGTAGGAGGTGGCTGAGGCCATGGCACTCACTTGTTTACAAAAGGTGAGCATGGAGTCAATGTAGAAGCCGAGGGTTTTAACTACTTTGGCCACCGTAATGATGTTGTTGTCAAATATGATGGAATCTAGGTATTAGTAAAAGGTTGGAGTTGGCTTTTCTTAATGGGAGAGAGGCTGTTTGTCTGGTGAATCTGTCTATAAGGTATTGTGGGGCTGCTTGGTTAAGGCATTTGTGTGTAAGGGATGCTGTTTTAAGGAGGATTTTGTCTTTTTTGGAGAGCCAATTGGTAGATCTCCTGAGGTCTGATATATGGGGTTTTTAGGGAAGTTTAGGGCGGCTCTAAGGGCATTATTTTGAAGAGTCTGTATTTTGGCAGTGATGTATTTGTTGCTACCTACGTAGAGGGTGTTGCAGTAATCGAGTTTCGATAGGATTAATGCTCTTGATAGTGTGACGCAGTTATTGGGAGAGAGGAAGGGCTTGGCTGCTCTGATTAACTTGCAGGTGTAGGAGGTGGCTGAGGCCATGGCACTCACTTGTTTACCAAAGGTGAGCGTGGAGTCAATGTAGAAGCCGAGGGTTTTAACTACTTTGGCCACCGTAATGATGTTGTTGTCAATTATGAAGGAGTCATAGTTGGGATCTAGTTTTTTGATGTTAGCGGAGGTGCCTAGAATGAGGAGTTCAGTTTTGTCATCATTCAGGCATAGACCGTGGGAGGCCATCCATGCCTGGATGATGAGGTAGATTCTGTTCACAAAGGCCAAATCCTTGTCATAATCTCCCGTCAACGGGATGAGGATCTGTGTATCATCTGCATAGTTATCCCGTCATTTAGTGCCATCTAAACTGTCCCCCAGATATTTTGGATCTTTTCCAATTTTGGAGTGACGAGGGCCTGCAGCCTTTCTGCTCAAGCTTCCCCCTTCTTGGTTAAGGGTTTACCCGATGTTTCACAGGTCTCAATTGAAATCGGGTGTACCTGATCACTTTGGTCAGAATGCGGCTCCACGTCCTCATCCGGTGGATACCGCTGCCGGACCTGAATTTGATGTCTCAGGAATTTGTGATTCCTGTTATCGCAGGGGACGTCTTTGGTACCTGGTGGAATCGAAAGGATATACCCATGCAGACAGGACCTGGGAACCGGCCTCTTCTGTACACGCACCCCGTCTTGTCCAGCATTTTCACTGGTCGAACCCGGGGAAGCCTGGCTTTGCACGCCTTGGGAGGGGGCATACTGTCACATCCTGAGCACGACAGTGCTCCATTTGGGATAGGTGGAGGCATATGGGCTTACTAATTCAAGCCTCTCCCAAGATGGCACCAAAAGTTCCACTCAGCACTCTAGTTCTAAGACACACTCCAAGCCACTTCCTGTCCCCACCTCTCTCAGTTTCCAGCATTGTTTATGAGCAGTTCCAGACTGGTATTCGGCGCGTCGCTACTCCGTTAGCAAGGTGCTCTGTGAGTTATTTGCATTTCCTAGTCTCCTATCTGAGCTCCCTGTCCTCTCACACTCTATTTTGGTATTCTCCCACAATTCAACACACCATATCCGAAATGTACAATCCGTTTTGAGCCAACTAAAGGAGAACCATTTGAACTGCAAACTGAAGAAATGTGAATTCGATCAGAAGCAAGTCGCTTACCTTGGGTATGTGTTATCAGACCAAGGCATTTGTATGGATCCGACTAAGGTTTCGGTCGTCCTGGAATGGCCCCTGCCTTCCTCAGTAAAGGACATCCATTGTTTTTTTGGGGTTCGCTAATTTTTATAGGGATTTCATTCCTCATTTTTCCCAAATCATTCTTCCGCTCACCTCTTTGCTAAAGAAGTTAGTCCCTTTCCAGTGGTAACCAAAAGGCCAACGGTTGTTTGATGAACTGAAGAATCTGTTTTCGTCCGCACCTATTCTAATTACTCCTGATCAAAACAAACAGTTATTTCTGGAAACCGAAGCATCACACCATGCTCTTGGAGCTGTACTTCTGCAGCAAAACCGATCAAGACACCAAATCTCCAGTTGCATATTTATCTAAAGCACTTACTGCTTCCGAATTGAACTACTTAGTTCTTGAAAAGGAACTTCTAGCTATCAAAAGGGCATTTGAACAATGGAGACATTTGTTGTTAGGTGCTAATTCCCAATTGAAGTACTCACGGATCATCAGAATCTGAAGGCTTTACAGTACACACAAACCCAGAACAGTAGCAAGCTAGGCGGGCACATTTTCCCTCCCCATATAACATCATGTTTACATTCATTCCGGGGAGGATAAATCTCAGAGCAGATGCACTCTCCAGAAAGGATACTTATCCTCATGTTTGATTCCAGTCTGAATGTCTCTTTCCCAAAGCCTTATTTATTCATGTCATCTCGGATTTGCTGCAAGAAATCCAGGCGGACACAAAGAAACATGACACGCTATGCCAATGAATGAGCCACAAACATAATCTCAGTCAGGATCAAGGATACTATTTTTATGATCACAAGGTGTTCCTCCCGACGACTTGTCTTCAGTAGGAAGTTCTGCACATGTGTCATGACTCCAAAGTTGCTGAGCATCGCGGCGTAGCAAACACAAAATAGTTAATCCAACGACATTTCTGGTGGCCAACCTTGATTACTGATGCACAAGACCTCCTGTGGCCTCCTGTACCACCTGTTTACAGATTAAGACCCCTAGATCATTCCCATTAGGTCAGTTGGTAAGGATGCCACTACCCGTCAAACCCTGGTAAATGATTTCAACAGACTTTATTGTAGACTTACCTCCCTCTCAGGGAGCTACCGCAGTGATCGTAACTAGCGATTTCTTTACGAAACTGGCCCATTTTGTTTCCTTATGTAGAGTACCTACAGTGGCCCAGATGGCTATGATTTTCATCAAGACAGTTTTTTCTCGGCACGGCCTCCGCGAGACCATTCTCTCATACCATGGTCCTCAATATACATCACGATATTGGCAACAAATATGTTCTAGCCTCAATATCAAGCATGCTCTGACTTCTGGATTTCACCCCCAGACCAATGGTCGGATGGAAAGGCTCAATCAAACTCTTGAAGGATACCTACGGTGTTTCATCTAGTCGGCACAGGATAATTGGGTTGAGCTACTTCCCATGGCAGAATTTGCATATAACAACTCAACCCATTCCGCTCTGAAATCCAGTCCTTTTTTCTGCACCTATGGCTTTCACCCTGCCTGTTTTCCATCAGTTACACCCTCATCGACACAGTTACCAGACATTGATGCCCTATCAAGCAACATTCAGCAGAGTCATGGTACTGGCCGACTGGCCCTTCAGGGGGCTCGGGACCGTGTCAAATGATTTGCTGACTCATGTCGGTTTCCCGCTACTGTCTTATCTCCGGGTGTTAAGGTCTGGCTGGCATCTCGTTTTTTATCCCGTCATTTAGTGCCATCTAAACTGTCCCCCAGATATTTTGGACCTTTTCCAATTTTGGAATGACGAGGGTCTGCAGCCTTTCTGCTCAAGCTTCCCTCTTCCTGGTCAAGGGTTTACCCGATGTTTCACAGGTCTCAATTGAAATTGGGTGTACCTGATCCCTTTGGTCGGAATGCTGCTCCACGTCCTCATCCGGTGGATACCGCTGCCGGACCTGAATTTGAGGTCTCAGGAATTTGTGATTCCTGTTATCGCAGGGGTCGTCTTCGGTACCTGGTGGAATCGAAAGGATTTACCCATACAGACAGGACCTGGAAACCGGCCTCTTCTGTACACGCACCCCGTCTTGTCCAGCATTTTCACTGGTCGAACCCGGGGAAGCCTGGCTTTGCACGCCTTGGGAGGGGGCATACTGTCACATCCTGAGCATGACAGTGCTCCATTTGGGATAGGTGGAGGCATATGGGCTTACTAATTCAAGCCTCTCCCAAGATGGCACCAAAGGTTCCACTCAGCGCTCTAGTTCTAAGACACACTCCAAGCCACTTCCTGTCCCCGCCTCTCTCAGTTTCCAGCATTGTTTATGAGCAGTTCCAGACTGGTATTCGGCGCGTCGCTACTCCGTTAGCAAGGCGCTCTGTGAGCTATTTGCATTTCCTAGTCTCCTATCTGAGCTCCCTGTCCTCTCACACTCTGCTAATCATTCTCTCTTCCCGCGTTGTAGTGACAAGCAGGACAATCGTCTCTTGGCATACCGCTTTCTTCCATTCACAGCTCCAGACTGTGACAGTACGTTCAGGTTTCCCTTCTTGTATCAGGGTTCCCATTTGCTTTGCCGCATATTCTAATATTCGCATCCTACAGACTTTCAGCTGCTCACATGATTGCCAGAACGTGTGAGTAAATTCAACGCTCTGAAATCCTCTGGAGGTTCGCCCTGCCCCTTTTTTCTCCTTTCTCACTTCTTTAATCTCTGGCTCATACACACGTCTTATCTGTCTCTTTGTCCATCTACAGTTACTACTCGCTCCGGTGCCCCTGGGCAGCTCCGTATACCTCCCAATCAGCAGATCGTCTGGCATCTTCAGAGACGGAAGACCAACTGTATTGAAAGTGTTTCCGGACCGGTAGGGTTTTTTCCCCCAAAGGGTTTCCCTGGAGTCCTTCTACGTCCTGGTGCTTTACTCCCAGAGTTCGGGAGGACAAGGACTCTTGGGGAATTCTTATGTTCATCATGTTTTGCATCTCAAACAGGTCAGTGCTGGGCAATCCATTGTTTAATTCGGTGTGTAATTCCAAGGCAGATGATAGATCATGACATGATCGGGCCAGGGGTTTTCTGTCCATTACGATAACCACCATCTGGCAATAGATATATGTGTAATAGTGGCAACACCTGCATAGCTCTACGAGGGCCACTAACTAGTTGGGATTATTGTTTCCCAGTCTCTGTTAGCACCCTGCTGGCATCGGCGGTAAGAAGGGTGGCCCCTGACTTCTCAAATTGAGATAGAACTGCTCCCAGTCTGAATGGGTGTGTGGCCACAACAAATTCAGAGGGCAGTTCAGGATCAAAGTAGGCCATGGCTGTGTCAGCACTCATTGCTTCTTTGGTATCTCAAAAAGCTTTCGCTTCTAACACAATTCACTCCCAAACAGAGTCTTTCTTGGTTAGATGATGTCATGTCTCTGACAGTGTGGCTAGCCCTTGATGAAACGCCCACAATAGTTCACCCTTCCCAAGAAGCTACCCACTTCTGAGGAGTTCATTGGGGCCACTGCTGTATGCACTGCCTTCGCCATGACTGGTCAGTAGACAGTCCAGCAGCTTGGAAAACATTGCTGAAGATGTATATGCCAGTGCACAGAAATTCACATTTTGCTCAGTTTAGTGGTAAACCTTTTTCTTGTGACCTGCCTTGTCCAGCCACTCGATGTGTTCATCCTTGCTCGACGCATGGACCAGAATTTCATCACTGACATTAAATACGCTGGTTAGTCCAGCTAGCACACTGCTCACCTGTATTGCTCTCCCCCGAAAAGTGCACGGAACAACCATAAATCACCAATGCAATTATAGAGCAAATACTTTGAACCATAACTCACAACCACGCACTCTTTAGAAGATAATCAGCTCTTTACGGCTATTTATTCAAAGCTAGAAATAACTCATAAAAATCACAAGGTCATAGATCACAGAAGAAGTAAAGAAGTCAAAAAGAAATACATCACCGTGAGCGTAACAGAATTCCTCATCTCGTCCAGAAGCGGCTGGAAGACCCTGGGAACAGCCAGGCCGAGAGCACCACAGCTCACAGGAAGGCCGGACGTAAGCGTCCTTTCTCCGGCTGAAGTCTCACCTGACCACCTCTGGGTTTCCGCATATATACACACTCCACAAAGGGGAGTTAATTCTCGAACATTCTGGAAATTGCACTTGCGCAGTTGAGGAACGGCCGTCGGTTTCCAGCTGGGTCAATCGAGAGCTTCCCCCCAAGAAGCACAGGGCCTCCCTTCTCTAAAAACACGCTCCACGGAGAACAGTAGCAAGCCATAAAAACGTTAGCTTTCCCAGCAGAAATGGCCTTGACCGTATACCAGGTTTGAAAAAGTATGTTTGTCTCAGCACTGTGAATCTAACAATCAGCAAAATGTGTGCAGCGTTTCACTGCGGTATGAAGTAAATATCCAACATGGCTCAGAGCGCTCCCAGAATGCATTGCGCACCCGCGCCATTTTGGATCAAGCATAACAAGCACACTGGTTACCCTATGCTGAGACACCTCAGCCACTGAGGTCACCCCAAAACCTTGCTGTTTGTACTGTTAGAGACATTGATGGGTAGAGAAAGTTGTTATGTATCATAATATGGGGTGGAGGGGTATCGTATGGTCCTCCTCATTGTGGTTAAAGATGAATGTGGCTCCTTTTAAGACTGCCACTGTATTATTGATAGTTGAAGCTGGATGGCACGCCCTCTTTATTGCTTTATTTGGGAGGTGCATGCCAATGCAGGATGTTTAGGCTTAGTTGTAATAACTATCTGAGATACTTGGGCGTGGCTTATCACCATGCTGTCAACACGCAAGGCTGAGAGCTCCTGCTTGATCCGATCAGATCCATGATAGAAAAAGAACACACATGCAGGACTTGTGTGTGGAAACCGTGGTGTCAGCGCTCAGTCTGGAAACCAACTTCCACGAACGGACTCCGTAAAAATTGACTTCCCCAAGATGGCAGCCCGGGCGTAACAACAAAGGAAACAACAAAGCCTTTGTGGTGTGGATGCCGGGCAGAGCCTGGAAATAACTACAAGCCAGGAGCACATGAAGAGGCAGCATAGCACAAGCGTATGCAGCGACTGAAGCGCTGATAAGTGGGAGTCCCTCCCCCTGATCCTAGACACGCAACGAGAAAAAGAAAGGGAGCTTGTCGAGCGAGGGACTGCACACACTACAATATAATTACAGAAGCAACAACAACAGAGGGTGCCTTGCGCTGTGGGGGAGCGCTCTATTAGCATACTGTTACGCTCACCTGGATTCCACAGGGGCGTCGAACGAAGCTGGACTGCTGCGGTCTCCACCAGAGTGACTCGTAGCGAAGTGATGATCAACTGCACTTGCCCACTCAGTTTCGTCTGCCTGGCCCGCAAGAATATTTTCCTAAAAGCAGTGAAGGGGATTAGCCACCCGTGATAGAGAGGTTACACTAATACTATTTTCCCTGAAAACTTCCAGTATTCCCCTTCATAAAGTCTCACCTTATTGTTTGGAAGGATGAACTCTCCATCCTGCGTGGAGTGCAGGGGCGCGTAGAAGTTCAGTTACTTCACTGATCCGAAGGTATTTGGCAGAGAACCAGACAACAATGACTCCGAGGTAAGTAGTGTGTAAACCGAATGTATAGTTCTTTTAGAGTTCAAATGTCTGTTAATTCACTCCTGCTCCTTTCATACCTTTTCCCTTGCAGCGTGATCCAAGGAGTGAGTTCGCCTCGATGGATGAAGGTAGCGCTTAGGTAAGAGTCAGTTTGTACCAAGCACTGTCTAGCAAGTAATATTGTTCCAAATGTAATTAACCAATAGTTCTCTATCTTCTTTGCAGGTGCGGCGCCTTGCCGAAAATATCTAACATAGGATGGTGACCAGCGCTGCCTCGAGCGGTAAAATTCTGAGTAAGTATCTTGCGGTAAGTAAAAGAATGTCTTTGGCGGAACCCCGCTCACCTTTTGTTTGTTCTTGTCTTTTCAGATGCTGATGTTTCGGGCGGCGATTCAACTGGTGCTGCGCCGGGTCGTGGAGATGCTCCGAAGACAGGTGAGTATGGCGCGGCGCTGCAGCTGGCGATGCGATGCGGTTTATTTTAATGTCTTTTTCCTTTATCCACAGGTGCGGCTGCTCCAGGAAAAGATGATGACCAAATGGAAATCACCTTGTTCGAACCTTCTCTTCTTCTTTCCCTTTCTCTAGGATCGGCTCCGGACACAAGACGGGTGTGGCTGTAGATTGGATGCTGGACTGTAGACACGGTGAGCGTTACACTGCTAAGATGCAGAATAACGCGAAGCGTGTGCTGCTCTTCGGGTGTGGTTTAAATAGCATCAAAAAAGTAGTTCCCAGGTAAGAAGTTCCAGTACCACACCCAAGCAGCAAAATAGTTCCTAAAGGAAAGTAGTCCCTTCATGGCCTCATGATGGCCTGTACATGAGTTATTTGCAGGATGACCTGCATAGTTTAAAGTTGGCAATATGAGCCTGGCACCTACAGCGCCAGGACTGAACCCATATAGCCCCTAGGCAGGGTTTTGGGAATTCCTGTGTCTTCTTGGGTGCCTGTTCCCTGGACAGATGGACCTGTTCCGGATGTCTGGGGGCAGGCATCGTGACAGCACTCCCCCCCAAGGCCTCCCTAAGGCTGTTCTCCTCACTGGTCCCGGTTTGCCTGGGAAATTCTGGTGGAACCTTTTCACCAATCGAGGTGCATGATCTTGGTTCCCATGACCTTTCTTGTAGACCATAACCTTTCCAGCCAACCAGATAAAAAAGTCTTGATCTGACTATTTTTGAGTGCAAAATATTCTTTACTTCAAATTCTGGTTCCCCGTCTATTAGGATGGGGTTAGGTGGTTTAGTTAGCCTTGTCCCTGGTTGTACTGGCTTTAGAAGTGAAACATGAAAGATTGGGTGAATTTGCATATTTGACAGTAACTCCAATTTGACGGCCACAGGATTAATAATGGCTTTAACAGTTTAAGGTTCCAAATACTTGGGGTTAAAGGTTCGAGTCCCTTTTAAAGGTATGTGTCTTGAAGCCAGCCAAACTTGGTCTCCTATCTGATATTTCGGAGCTTCGCTTCTATGTTGATCTGCGGTTTTCTTGTATCTCTCTTTATCCTGTTTCAAACTTTCAGTTGCCTTTTTAAAAGCTTGTGTAATAGTGGCGTGTAGATGGTTCACGGCAGGCATCTCTAAGTGTTGGGGTGAATCGAGTTCAGAGGTTTGAGGATGTCGCCCATATACAGTATAAAATGTGCTTTGTCCTGTTCCTGAGTGCAATGAGTTGTTGTATGCGTATTCGGATATCCACAAAATTTCTTTCCAATTGCCTTCGGTTTGGTGTAACATGCACCGTAGGTATTGCTCTAGTGTCTGATTGGTCCTCTCAGTTTGACCATCGGTTTGAGGATGGTGGCTGGTTGATAGTCTATCGTCGATTTGGGCCAATTGACAGCATTTCCTCCAAAACTGAGAAATTAACTGACTTCCCCGGTCGGAAACCAATACGGAGGGGAATCCATGTATTCGGACGATATGTTCTAGAAATTCCTTGGCCAAGGTCGAGGTTGAAGCTAGACCCTTTAATGGAATTAAATGAGCCATTTTGGAAAAAAGATCCACTATGACTAGGATGGTGTTATACCCATTACATGGGGGAAGGTCAGTAATAAAGTCAAGGGATAAGGTATGCCAAGGTGTAGGCGGAATGTCCAAAGGTTGTAATAGGCCTGCTGGTTTCCTTTTCTGGGTCTTATTTTGGGGGCGCAAATACCGCAAGACAGTACAAATGACTTAATGTCTTTCCGCCAAGTAGGCCACCAGAATTGTCTTTTGATCTTGGCCTTGGATGCCCTTCTATCAAAGACTCATGGTAATTGGAGATAACATGTTCTTGTAATTCTTTATTTGGTAGGTAAAGACGTCCTTGATAGTATGGTAGGTGATCGGTGACTGAATAATCTTTGCCTTTGTTCAACCAGCTTTGTAAGGCTGCAGGGTCGAAAAGCTGTTGAATCTTTTTATGGATGTCGTCCAGAGTCTGTAGAGTGGTTATACCAAGAATTCTTCTCTCCGAAATTATGGGTACTGGTTCTGGATTTGAATATGCTTCTCCCATTCCAATATGAGGTAAGGCATCTGCTTTGCCATTTCGACAACCTGGTCGGTAAGTAATCACAAAATCATATTCCACAAAGAATAAGGCCGATCTAAGTTGGCGTGATGATTGAGCCTTGGCTGTCTTTAAATATTGTAAGTTCCTGTGATCCGTGATTACGGTGAATGTGTGTTGAGCTCCGAGAAGATAATGCTGCTATGCTTTGAACGCCGACTTGATGGCCAGTAGTTCCTTGTCGGTAACTGCATAGTTTAACTCTGGTGCTGAAAATTTCCGTGAGCAGAACGCCACCGGGTGAAGTTGACCAGTTTCATGATCCTTTTGGGAAAGGACAGCTCCCATGGCTAAGCTGGATGCATCAGTTTCAACCACGTACGGAAGTTCTGGACGTGGGTGCTTTAAAACAGGAGCTTAAGTACATTTCTGTTTTAGGTCTTGGAAGGCCTTTTCAGCTTCTTCTGTCCAATGGAAGCGTTTATTTTTCCGCAAAAGAGCCGTGATGGGGTGTCCAAGATGTGAAAAATCAGGAATTAATCTGCAGTAAAAGTTTGCAAATCCAAGCATACTCTGTACCCCTTTAATCGAGGTAGGTGAGAGTCACTTGAGGATTGCATCCACCTTTCATGAATCCATTCGAACTCCATTTGGGGTCAGGATAAATCCAAGGAATTCAACTTCTGAAGTATGAAAAGCGCACTTTTCCAGTTTCGCATATAATTTATGCTGGCGTAGTTTTTCTAGTACAGCATGAACGTGCTTCACATGGTCTGATTCAGTTGAAGAGTAAACTAAGATGTCCTCTATGTATACAACAACACAGACGTCTATGAGTTTGCATAGGACATCGTTCATAAAATACTGGAAGGCTGCCGGTGCGTTGCAAAGCCCGAAAGGCATCACCTGGTATTCGAACAATCCGTATTTGGTACGGAAGGCAGTCTTCCATTTGTCGCCTTTTTTCACTCTTACCAGATGATACGCCCCTCGGAGGTCCAACTTAGTGTAGATACGAGCATCCTTTACTTGGTCCAGTAGTTCTGGGATCAGGGGCAACGGGTATCGTTTTTTTACTGTTATTTGGTTTAATGCGCCATAGTCAATACAAGTCCTAAGGTCACCTTCCTTTTTAGGGACGAAGAATAAAGACGATGCTGCCGGAGACTTGGACGGGCGAATGAAGCCATTAACGAGGTATTGATCCAAATATTGCCGTAAATGAAGATTTTCGGATTCAGTGAGGGCGTAGATTCTGCTGCATGGAATTTGAGCGCCGGGTAGGAGGTCGATCTGGCAATCATATGATCTGTGGAGTGGTAACGTGTTTGCTTGGTCTTTCTGGAAAACATCCTGAAATTCCTGGTATTCCTGGGGTAACTGAGTTATCGGATTCATGACCGTAGCCATTCTTTTGATGAAAGTTCTTTCAGGGTAACAAGTGTGTGCACAATCCGAGAAGGTCACTCTCTTTTCTCGCCAGTCAATACAAGGATTATGAGTTTCCAACCATGGCATTCCCAGAATTATTTGGAACTGTGGGGCCTTGATTAAGTCAAACACAATGCTCTCTCGATGCCCATCTTGACCCAACAGTGTCATCTCCATAGTTGAATGAGTTACTGGACCAGAAGCTATTTCGGTCCCATCGAAGGTGGTGTTTTTTGCAAAGAGGCAGGTTCATCCTTGTAACCAGTTCTTGATCCATGTAGTTTCCTATGGCTCCGCTAGCTATGTATGCTCTCACTGCGTGCATACGAGATGGTTGCCTTTGATCTATAAGGACCATTGGTATAATTTGGTGCGAGGTCTGAGTGTCCTTGTTCATGCTCGGCAAGCGGACCTCTACGCTTGTCGGGCGTGGTCGTTTCCCGGCTCTGATTCCATATTGATTTTGTCGGCGACTCCTACCACCTTCTTAGGTGGTTTTACTGGGCAATCCCGTAAAAAATGCCCTGAGGTTCCACAATACAAACACAATTGTAACTGCCGCCTCTTGTCCCTTTATTTTTGAGTCAAAGGTCCTTTAACCCCCCCAATTTGCATGGGTTCAGATACATCAGTTCCTTTGGGGGTGACGTTGTCCTTAGGTCTTACCAATACTCGATTCTCGAATCTAGCCCGATCAGCCTTCCGATTCTGAAGTCTGTGATCCAACTGGACAACCAGGTCTATGTATTCAGCACAATCTTGAGGTGGGTTCACTACTTGTGCCAAAACGTCTTTTAGTTCACCTCATAGCCCACGATGAAATAGCGTAATCCGCTTGACCTCTGTCCATCCGGTTTCTACCACCAACCTATTGAAGGTTGCGATGTAGGTCAGCAGATCCTGCTTACCCTGACGCAAGGACAAAAGTTCATTATCCAAAGCTTGGCCTTGGGAATGTCGGGCAAATAGTCTTTCCATGCTTAGTTGAAAACCCTGAAAATCCCGAAGAAAAGGGTCATCCTGGTTGACTAGTGGAATAGACCAATCGGCTGCACTGCCGCTGAGATACGATAGTACAAAGGCTACCTTTGCTTGATCATTCGGAAAGGCTCCAGGTCTACATAAAAAATGCAGGCGGCACTGGTTCATAAACACGGCAAACCTTTTTGGGTCCCCCGCAAAGCGTTCTGGCGGCGCTAAAGGAACTGTTCCTGGTAAAATTACTTGCACTGGATTACTTGATTGAGCTTGGGCAGAAGCTCCCCCGAGTCCAGGTAAAGGTGTGTGCCCAGCTTGAAGTAATTGCCTGGCGAGATCATCCGTACGTTCTTTTGCCACAATCAGTTCTCTCCTGAGAGCATTAGTCTCTTGACGGGCGGAATGCACTTCAGCCCTTAGTTTTCCCAGTAGTTGGGCTAATTGGTCAGTCTCTGAGGTCTCCATAACGCCCCGGTGGAGATTTGTAGTAAGGCTTCGCATTCTGTTAGGCTCACCCGGATTCCACAGGGGCGTCGAACAAAGCTGGACTGCTGCAGTCTCCACCAGAGTGACTCGTAGCGAAGTGATGATCGACTGCACTTGCCCACTCAGTTTCGTCTGCCTGGCCCGCAAGAATATTTTCCTAAAAGCAGTAAAGGGAATTAGCCACCCGTGATAGAGAGGTTACACTAATACTATTTTCCCTGAAAACTAGTATTCCCCTTCATAAAGTCTCACCTTATTGTTTGGAAGGATGAACTCTCCATCCTGCGTGGAGTGCAGGGGCGCGTAGAAGTTCAGTTACTTCACTGATCCGAAGGTATATGGCAGAGTTCCAGACAACAATGACTGCGAGGTAAGTAGTGTGTAAACCGAATGTATAGTTCTTTTAGAGTTCAAATGTCTGCTAATTCACTCCTGCTCCTTTCATACCTTTTCCCTTGCAGCGTGATCCAAGGAGTGAGTTTGCCTCGATGGATGAAGGTAGCGCTTAGGTAAGAGTCATTTTGTACAAGCACTGTCTAGCAAGTAATATTGTTCCAAATGTAATTAACCAATAGTTCTCTATCTTCTTTGCAGGTGCGGCGCCTTCCCGAAAATGTCTAACGTAGGATGGTGACCAGCGCTGCCTCGAGCGGTAAAATTCCGAGTAAGTATCTTGCAGTAAGTAAAAGAATGTCTTTGGCGAACCCCGCTCACCTTTTGTTTGTTCTTGTCTTTTCAGATGCTGATGTTTCAGGCGGCGATTCAACAGGTGCTGCGCCGGGTCGTGTAGATGCTGCGAAGACAGGTGAGTATGGCGCGGCGCTGCAGCTGGCGATGCAACGCAGTTTATTTTAATGTCTTTTTCCTTTATCCACAGGTGCGGCGGCTCCAGGAAAAGATGATGACCAAATGGAAATCACCTTGTTCTAACCTTCTCTTCTTCTTTCCTTTTCTCTAGGATCGGCTCCAGACACAAGAGGGGTGTGGCTGTAGATTGGATGCTGGACTGCAGACACAGTGAGCGTTACGCTGCTAAGATGCAGAATAACGCAAAGCGTGTGCTGCTCTTCGGGCGTGATATGATATGATAAGTTATTTATGATAGGATATTTATAACGCGCTTAATACCCAGAGGTTTCTAAGCGCGGACCCATGGATCGAACCAGTGTTGCTCCGTGTCGTCTTGTTTCCAAGTTGAGCCCGCTGCCTCTGAGCCATCCTCCTGGGTTTAAATAGCATTAAAAAAGTAGTTCCCAGGTAAGAAGTTCCAATACCACAACCAAGCAGCAAAATAGTTCCTAAAGGAAAGTAGTCCCTTCATGGCCTCATGATGGCCGTACATGAGTTCTTTGCAGGATGACTTGCATAGTTTAAAGTTGGCAATATGAGCCTGGCGCCTACGGCGCCTACGGCGCCAGGATTGAACCCATATAGCCCCTAGGCGGGGTTTTGGGAATACATGTGTCTTCTTGGGTGCCTGTTCCCTGGACAGAAGGACCTGTTCCGGATGTCTGGGGGCAGGCATCGTGACACATACCCGACTGCCTTTTACAAGGTTGACAGCACTAGCCAACAAACACAGGCTGCCTTGAAGTCACGAGCCAGGAAATAAAAGCATGCAAAGTGCTGACTGCCATTCTGGTACACTGAGCAACACGCCCCAGAGTCACAGTTTACTGACAAAGGAAAAGAAAAGCCCAAGCCAACCTGCACAAAAGACACATAGTGCATTAGAAAAGCGGTGCAAGGCTTCTGTAGCCCACGCACCAAAGAAGAGTATTATACTCTATACCCAGGATATGGAGGGGATAGTTTACTCATTCCAGTGTCGCACATAAGGGGAAGACAGGACCAGTGTCAGAAATAGTGCTGATTACCTGTAATTGCAACAGCACGCTACTCAAGCAGCACACAGGGTGGAATCTGTAAACAAATGTATACTGCTGCTCCAGCAGGCCCACAAAGTGTTCATTAGCAGAGGGCCAAGCAAAGCTCAAAACTGCACCAACAGGCACTCCCAAGGACCCGAGTGACCGGTTGAGACCACAAAGGGACTATACCCTATACCCTAAACAATATCGCAAGCTGAACTTGCCCCTGCTAAAGTCTGACCTTAAACAAAACGCGACAACCCCGTACCCCTGCGGTGTGGTAATTGGAGAAACGCACATACACCCTGGGTGACAGTGACTCCCATATGCCGTCCAAAGATGGGAAAAACAAAACCAAACAATTTACCATCAAAGCTTATACTACAACGATACCCCCAGCACAAGAGCTGGCAACTAACCCGCAGTGAAATAGCACGACAACAACCCAAATGGAGGGTGAACAGAAATTCCTGCACGACATTGCTGCCCTAAAATCCTCCCTCGAATGTAATCATAGATATAGGTCTCCCACGACAAGACCTCAGAGAGATGGCGGACAGAACAGGCACGCTGGAAAAACAAGTCACAGAAAATACAACAAACATGAAGACCACGATCAGCGAGATAAAGACCCTACAACAACAAGTTGGAAACTTGGAGAACAGGTCTGATGAAGCAGAGTGCAGAGACAGAAGAAATAACATCAGGATAATAGGACTCCCAGAAGGACAGGAAGGTACAGATGCAACGACGTACGTTGACAAATATGCTGCTACAAGAAATAGGCTCAGGCAACTTGACACAAGACCTCCACCAGGTCCCCCCCTCGACCAATAATTGCCAAAATTATTCATTATAAAGACAGAGAAAAAAATATTGCCATTCTTCAGAACCGGAGGCAACATAAAAAGAGTGTCATCATTGACAGCGTACCTGGACTACAACCTACAAGTGCAGAAACCAGAATGCAGTTTGGCTCGGCCAAGGAAAGGCTTTGTAAAGCCAACCTGAAATATATATTGATGTACCCGCCAGATTAAAAGTTATATACAAGAACCGCACACTTTTCTTTGAGTCCCCGGAAAGTACACATAACTGGATGGATAACGAGAAACTGGCACCAGGTCATGAGTGATGCTCCCACCCGCTGAGGAACACTTTGTACAGAAGCTCCGTCGGAATATACAGAAGATGGACTAGGATTAAGCGCCACTGCGCTATCAACATCCAGTAGCACAGACAAACAAGACAGAAGAACAGACTGGAATGTTCACCAAATATCCTGAGTTTTTCTTTCTTTTTCCCTAGTACAATATAACGATAAGAAAAGCAGGAAACATGAAGTAATGTCCCCTTCGCTCGTACGCGAGAGGGAGCGTGGAGTAGCCTCTGCCCTAAGGTAGCTACACCTTCTTAGGATACCGGTAGTAGAGTATCCACCGGCTGCACTCCGGCGGCTCCCGACATGTTGAGGCAGCACCAGAGTGTAATGCAGGATCGCCTGAGCATGTTAAGGATAGCTGGGCAATTGGTGGGAGTTGAAGGAGGTTGGGGTTGGGGGTTGTTTTAGGGGTTCAATTGCACAGCCACAGTCTTCAGCCAGGGACAGAAAAGCCACTATGCTGACGGTTTACGTAACACACTTGCGACATTCGATCCCTGGCACATACCCCAGAGGTCGGACCACAAGAGGTACATTCATAACTATAGCCTAAGTGGAAGGCCTTAGATTGATAACCTGGAATGTCAGTGGATTAAATAACTATTTCAAGAGAAACAGGGTTATGACGTACCTACGGAGACAGAAAGTAGACATAGCACTTCTCCAAGAAATACACCTCACTAAAGCTAAACAAAACAAAATCGCACAAAAGTGGGAGGGAAACACAATGGGATCAACATACTCTACATACCCCAGGGGTGTATTAGTGTGGATTGCCCCGACAGTACCCCTACACATACTAAAAATGACACTGGATGACAAAGGCAGGATGGTCATGATAGATGGGTTCTTAGAGAAAAAAGAAGTATGCATTGTTAACATGTATGCCCCAAATCATGATGCCTAAACCGTCTTTAGATCATTGTACGCGCGGATGCGCCCATACAGAAACTGGACGATTATTTGGGAGGGGACTTCAACTGTAAGCTAGAGCCGCTCCTAGACAGGTCAGATGACAAATATAAACACCCCCCCCCCCACCCCAGCACCTCTGGCTAAAGCGCTATCCAACCTACTGAAATACTTTGAACTGCTGAACATATGGAGAGGGCTCCACCCACACTTGAGGAATTATTCACACTATTCAGCTCTGCATGATATACACACTAGGATCGACTACTTTTTCGCAGACACCGAAAGCAGCAACAAGTTGCTAGAGGCTGAATACAAAGCATGGGTACTATCTGACCATGCCCCTCTCCTGATAAGGTGGCAGGTTGTCCCCCCCAGGCCAAGGATCCCAACGTCGAGACTGAGAGGTGAAGCCCTGCACAATGAGATGTTTAGAGAACACATAAGAGGGAGCATCCAAACTTACTTTGAAAAGAATACAGGCAGTGTAAATCAGTAAATACCCTATGGGAAGCTTTCAAAGTAGTGATCAGAGGGGAAGCCATTTCCAAATCAGGGGGGGTGCAGGTGGTAATCACCAGGGGCCTCAGATAGGCGCTGTCCCACTATAACTAAACTGGAACAAAAATGCATAGTACACTGGGACAGAATAGGCAAGCTAAATTACACCAAACACAAATGGCCTCATTATAAGGTTGCTGGTCCGGTAACAACGGTACCGGTAAGCTTGCCGGTACCGTTGTTACCGGACCAGCTAACGACGAGTTCTGCTCGCGGGTTCCTTACTGCCCCGCAGGTCTGACCTGCAGGGAGGGCGTACCGCACCCGCGAGCAGACCTTGACGGATGCACCGGCACCATTCATGAATGGTGCTGGTGCATCCGGCCTCCCCATTCCCATTGAGTCCAATGGGACTTAAATTGGAATGGTGAGTAATAATTACCGGCACCTGGCCCCCGGCAGTGGGGATTTACCGGGTCTGCCGGGGCAGTAATGCCCTTGTAAATCCCCTTTGCCGGGTGCCTGTAAATTCATGACTGCGGCATGGCTACCGCTGGACTCATAATGAGTCCCATAGAGAGACAACATGCAGAAGGAGACAAGCCTGGCAGGCTGTTAGCCTGGCTGTACAAAAGCGATACCAGAAAAGAAATGATACGCACCATAGTTAATGGTGAAGGCGAGATCTGCACTACACAAACAGATATAAACAGCACCTTCCTAGAGTACTATAAAAGGTTGTACATGGACACACCTACAGATTTGCAATCCAAACAGTCTGAGGCCTTGGCATTAATAAACATTGCAAGCCTAGATGCCATAAATGCAGAACAGCTAGAAGCCCCCATTGCCAAAGAAGAGCTGGTGTCCACAATAAGTGGATTACCATCAGGCAAAACCCCAGGAGTCGGTAGACTCCCGGGTGAATTTTACAAAGAATGTGCAGAGGAACTGGCAACACCGCTCATCAACATGCTTAATGAGGCATACGAAGTGGGATCCCTACCGAACTCTCTTAGAGAATCCATAATTATACCTCTCCACAGTGCCAAATAAATCCCCCACAGAAAGTGGCTCATATTGACTGCTCTCGCTTTTGAACCAAGATAGTAAGATACTAACCTCTCTGTTGGCCAATAGACTGAAGAAAGTAGTAGCAACTCTTATCCACCCAGATCAAACAGGGTAAGTACCTGGACGAAATACCACATGGAACCTGCACGGATTGCACCACGTCATACACAGCACAAATCACTGCAAGGAACGATACGCAGTGGCGTAACTTGACGCGGTCAAAGCATTTGATTCTATCAAATGGTCAAGGCTTAGGGACGCATTGCAGAAATTTGGTATCGGGACAGGCTTCATTAAATGGGTAATGATGATATACAATAAGCCAACAGCCAGAGTGAAGACAGGCAGTTAGATTTCGGAGCAGTGGGAAATAGAAAAAGGGACAAGACAAGGATACCCCCTGTCTCCTATGCTTTTCATCTTGGTCCAAGAACCGATAGCAGCGTACCTGAGGCAGAAATACAACGAAGCGGGCATTACCATACAGTGCACGCGTCACTTGATTTCTATGTGCGCAGACAATATGCTCCTCTTCATACAACATCCGGATATGAACCTGAAATACTTATTAGAGATCCTGGAAGGATTCACAGAACTTTCTGGCATCACGATTAGCTGAAGTTAGTAACTTGCCACTGTTACAGATGCGCTGGTGCAGCGAAACGTTTAAATACCTGGATATAGACATCTACCATGATCCTCTAAGAGAACACACAAAACGCACATCAGGCGTTGACACGGCTACCACTGACACTTATGGGCAGGGTTGCATTACTAAAGAGGGTGGTACTCCCAAGAATGTTACACCTTTTCACTAACGTCCCTTACAATACACCCAGTAAGTTCTTTGCTGACCTAGACTCGATCTGCAGAAAATTCCTATGACGCAATGGAAGGTGTAGACTGGCCTTATCCACACTTAGCCGCAAAGCGGCGGAATCAGAGCACCCAACTTTGAATTGCACTTCTTAGCCAGCCAATTACAATTTGTGGCAGGATGGCTCTCGGACGAACCAACATTAGACCATACACTGTTGCAAGAGAGCAGCAAGCTCTTTTACCTTAAAGAAGTGCTATGGCTACAAGATAACCACCTCAAACACCCTGCGCCCCTCATATTTTGAAGCTACACAGACATGTGTGGTATAGAACCTGCAGACTGCTTAAAATAAAGGCTCAGTTTTTCCCCCAAATCCCAAATCCTTAGCGGCTGACATCCTGCAAATACGACTGTGCATACGCAAATACTGGGAGCCCACCGGCATTGCGACAGTGGGCGACTTATTCACGGACGGCGCCCTAACTGACTTCTCAGACCTAGTAGTATACACAGGGATACACAAAGGGCAATACATAACGCACAACACTTTGGTGGATACACTTGTTTGTTTGTTTGTTTGTTTATTATTTATAATGTGCGAGCGCACCCGAGGGTATCAGGGCGCAGCTTTACAAGAATTTGCGAACCTTGGTTACAGTAGTCATAGAATATACAAAGAGACAGTGAGGTAGACCGATATTATATACATATCAAAAAAGAGGTACATATATATTATATACATATGAGCACACGTGGTTACAGTTAAGAAGTGGCATGACTTGAATGACCACATGGACCCTAATAGCGTAGTAGATACCCTGTATGAGATTTCAGAAGGAGGGCATAGAATCTCTAGACTATACGAGCTGCCTATCTCCAAGTCCACAGACACTGAGCTGCAGATAAGGCACAAATTGAAGACAGACTGCGAGGAGACGTTTGCAGACACAGGTTGGCTAAAGGTACTCTCATTCCACAAATGGGTATCCAGAGACGGTAGGCTGCAACAGTTACAATTGTTCATCACACATAGAGCGTATCTAACACCCCAGAAAATATCGAAATTTACACAGAACTGCCCCAAGTGTATGGGAGAAAATGTTGGCATGCTACACATGTTTTGGTCCTGTTCTGTGATCCAACAATACTGGGCACTGATAGCGGCAAAATTATCGCAAGCAGAAGCAAATCTCAATGTCCAATCCCCAGCAGCCTGTTTATTAGGAAGGTTTATGAGGGAAAAAACTGTGAAGCACACAGACACATTTAAAGACCTGACTTATGTACTAGCAAAAAGGTGGATAGCTATGGTGGGCAGATTTGTACAAATGGTCAATGGCAGAAACCTCTGTCTGGCATAGAGCAGTCAATAGAACGCAACCGGACAGTTCGACTAACCTGGAGCTATGGAAAGCTTTAATACAAGCAGTGTTTTCAACCAAGACCAGACAGCAGTAGGCTGCGTCTAAAACGAAACGCACACATTAAGATTACATATAGCAGTAGGAGAGCCTGAACACTTAGAAGTAGTTAATATGCAAGACCTGGGAAGCGCTAATAGACTGTGTAGGTTACTAGGTACATGTTGGGTTAGGGAGGGGGAGTGAATACAAGTTGGGACATTTAAAGATTGTATATGCATACACTGATCCATAGTTGATGTGCAGCTGTATTGTACAAAAGTGAAAGTTAAACTATTGAAAACGCAATAAAAATGTTAATAAAAAATAAAACTATCATAGATAATCCAGATACCCTTTCCATGATGTCATTGATTTCCAGCTTACCAGCTCTTGTTCCACCTGTTGCCAGGTGTTTTAGGGCCACAGGCTGGCTAATGTCATCTATATGTAATCTGACAGCTCTGCTTTTAAGACACCCAAACCCTTGGACGAGGATGAAATGCCTTTTGAGGAGGCTGGCTAAATCTTTGAGTTATACTCCCTAAAAAAAAGTTGATAACCTCTAACGCCTTTGCCATGCCAGACCATAGCAAGGAATCTTCACTGATTTAGGTTATGTAGAAGTGAGATCGGACTGTTCTCTGCCCACGACTAACGGCTGTTTGAAAACCCCCTGGTGCAGTTTTGGTTTGGACCCTCCAAACGTGAAAATGTGTGATTTCGTTCAGTGACCATTTCATCTGAGGTCGTAGTACTTTGAAATGTGAGTGTCCTATCTTATTTAAAGAAGATTGCATGTCTGTCAGCACAGGCATGTCTGTTCCTTTTACTTTGACCATGCACTTCAGCTCATGATGATGACTTCATTCTGCTCCCAGGACTGAGACGAAGAAGACCTCTTCTTAGCCTTAGCCATCTGGATTTATGATGGCAGCATTATCTTGATGTATCTCTAAACGTGCAACCTTAGGCTTTGACTAGAGGCCTATATTGGCTCTGACAATCTTTGAATCTATGCATTGTTCATACCCTTGCATAATGGTTATGTTTATCACAACGTCTCAGGTTTGTCCTCTTGGTGGGCACTGATCTGTGTTGGCATCGATCTCCTGCAAAAGTTACATGTATCCGATTGTGGGACCGGGTTCATCAATCATGGTGCTCTACTGGGATAGTCTTGCTCTTTGCTTCTCTCAAGCAGATCTCTTCTGTCTACACAGATCTAAGTGTTTTGTTCTTGTGAAACACTATTTCAGAGCTCCTTAGCTCAAGTATACGTTGGAGAGAAATGCCTGGTTCCCCTAAGATTTGTTTCTTCAGTTTCACTGAATAGCAACGCTGAATTAGCCGAGCTCTTGCTTCAGCTGCCTCGTTGATTGCACGTGAACGCTAACTGCCTTAAAAGACCATGACAAATGTCAAGTGATTAATTTTCTGACTGTTTGTCTGCCCTAAAAAAGCACTTGTAATTGCCTTTAAACAACGAGCTGAAGTAAAATGTCAGTGCCTCTTTGGTGGATTTGGATGAGTCATCTGTGGGATGTAATATCCTATATATCTTGTGGGCCCCTAATGTTTTGGACCTCACATAGTTCACAAGTAGGTAGGCACGAATAACAGTGTCAGTTTGGGTGCACAAGTACTCAGCAGAGCCGTTACCCTCATTGTGAGTGCATTCCTGAAGTCCGTAAAGTCTCTTGGCGTGTGTGCTGGATTGCCATTTTGCAAGGGTGTGGATGCCCTGGCTTTCTTTATTTTGATTAACTTAATAAAAATGATGTGGCTAATTCCAGCTCTGAAAGGGAAATCTGCTCATCCAATTCCCCTTCCCTAAGCTCCACAACAAAATCATAATGTGTACCTGTGCCCAGTTGCATTTTTAAAACACTTTTTATTGTTTTCCATAGAACCAGAAATTCAAAACAACACAACATAAAAGAAAAACATTATACTGGGCCTCATTACACGTTAGGCGGTAGGGATTTAACGTTACCGGTAATGGAATACCGGTAACATTAAATCCCCATGCCAATTACGACCCGGCTCACCGCTATTAGCGGCACCGCTAAGTACGGTGCCACTAATAGCGGCCAGTCCGCGTGCGCGCGACCCTCCATCCCGTAAATAACGCTGTGCCGCTAATAGCACACCATCACAAGCCAAGCGGACATGCCAATAGCGGCATGGTAAAGCCCCCAAAATCCCTTACCTCCATGGCGCTAATACCGGCATCGCGAACCACCCGTTAAGAGAACGGAGCAGTGTTCCCACCTGCCACAGGTGGACACAATCAGCACAGGTGGAGGCAATGGAGACTGTGGCAGCACAAAAGGAGCACACCACACCCCTTCACACACCCCTTCCCACACCAAGATGGTCCCAATACTAGCAGCATTACATGGGCTGGAGGACATGATTGCAGTGCAGCAGCAACAACAACAGGCAGCACAGAGGAGACGCAGAAGGAGGAGGAGGGCAAGACAGGCACAGCAAGCACCACCACGGCACCTAGTCATACCACAGAGGCAGCCACCAATCTCCAGGATCAGAGCCAGTCCATTTAATTTAACCCCTGAGCAGATACACACCCTGTACCGTCTGGACCGGGATACCCTCACCAGCATCGTGGACATGATAAATGATGACATTGTGAGCCTCATAGACATCAGAACTGCCATTCCCCCTCTACTAAAGGTGGTGACCGTGCACCACTTCCTGGCCACAGGCACCTACCAGCATACAGTGGGGCACATGCATGGCATCTCACAACCAGTATTCTCACGCACGCTGAACCAGGTACTCGATGCCATCCTGAGGCATGCACCTGAACACATATTCATGCCACGGACTGCCCAGGAGATTGCTAACACCAAAGTTGGCTTCTATTCACTGGCAGGCATCCCAAGTTGCATTGGGGCCATCGACTGTACCCATGTTGAATTGGTGGTCCCACATCACAATGAAGTTGTCTACCGAAACAGGAAGCAATTCCACTCCATCAATGTCCAAATGGTATGTGACGCAAACAAGATAATCACACATTGTTGTGCCCAATTTCCCGGATCAACCCATGATTCCATGGTCCTGCGGAACTCAACCATCCCACGCTACATGGAGCGACAAGCCGGACAACGTTCGTGGCTACTTGCTGAGTAGCAGGGCAAGCACATGGCAGTGTGATTGGGGGGGTAGATACATACTCCAACCGGGTGTGATTGGGGGGGGAGATACATACTCCAACTGGGTGTAGCTTGTCGTCCGTAGGACAAATGCACATACACATATACGCCAATGTCCATCTGGGAAGGCCGCAATCTACCTGAGATGAACCGACATGCAAGTATAAGTTACAGAACATAGCGAAAAATCTAGGTCTAGAAACATCAAACATCCATCCACATCCACACTGCACAACATTCAACACCACAAAATACAGAAGTCTCCTACATGCCGTTGAGACAGTCATACAGAATCAGCGCTGCACAACCACAATAATGCACTGTGCCCTTGAGTGCATGCAAAGGGATCACCCCTACCCATAACATTGTACCACGCACCTATAGCACCACTGAAGTGATGCCTCTCAGCATGGCAACATAAATGTTTGAATGGCAGTACACTAGCAGTGTGGTACCAATTCTGCCTGGGCCCAGGGACACGTAAGATCGGGCCTCACCCAGGACATGTCAATTACTTTAGGAGGCATCAATGGGGCATGTTCACTTGCAGGGTCGAGCTCAACTTTGCACATTGCAATCACACAGATCGTCTGCATGCATGCTGTTAATTGTGGACTTCAATCACAATGCAAAGTCAATTTGTGTGATATGAACAGGCCGCTCTTAAGGTGAACAGTAACCAGACCCCATTCGTCCCCCATACAGGTGATGCCGGCTATCCCCTGAAGAGGTGGCTGCTTACCCCTGTACGGAACTCACAGAACAGGCACGAAGAAGACTACAATCGTGCACATACCCGTACCCGCGTCGTGATCGAGCAGACTTTTGGCCTTTTGAAAACACGGTTTAGGTGCATTAGCAGGTCTGGTGGCACTCTCCTGTATGGCCATGAGAAGGTGGCCAAGATCACCATGGCATGTGTCATGCTGCACAATATGTGTATCAGACGGAATGTGCCACTGCCCCCTGACGTAGAAATAGAAGCACCTGATGATGATGATGATGGTGATGAGGACCGAGTTGACGGGGATGCAGGTCATGCAAGATGGGATGGCCAGGAGGGACGTGCTGTGAGACAGCATCTGATCAACCAAATATTCTGAGTTACATTTTTTCTTTTTGTAGGAATGGATATGGGTAGTAATGCACTGGTGTCTGTTTGGAAGCACACAATGGACCATGTCGCCAATAAAGTACACATACACAATGAAGAAGTCCAAGCCTGTGTATGGATCAAACACCAGTGTATTAAGAAATGTAAAGATGTAAGAGTGCATGTCCCCAAACATCCCACCACCCTTCCCCCCTCCCCCCACAACAGCCCAAAAACACCCTTCCCCCCACCCCCCACAACAGCCCAAAAACACCCTTCCCCCCACCCCCCACAACAGCCCAAAAACACCCTTCTCCCCACCCCCCACAACAGCCCAAAAACACCCTTCCCCCCACCCCCCACAAAGGCCCAAAAACACCCTTCCCCCCACCCCCCACAACATCCCAAAAACACCCTTCCCCCCACCCCCCACAACAGCCCAAAAACACCCTTCCCCCCACTCCTACAACAGTTCGTTATGTGTCTGTGACAATGTTGTCGTCCAGCTATACATGTGGAAGCTTGACCATGCATTCCCTATTTGTCATTGCTACCACCAGCATTAGGAGGCTGGCTAGACGTGCGCCTGGTGGTGCGTGAGGAGCGGCGGAGGGGGCTTGTCTGCCTCAAACTGGTGGATGAGGAAGTGGCTGACTGTCCTGGTGGTGGTGGTGGCGGGAACTGGCGGTCCATTGCGTCCGCTATCCGTGTGAGGACCTCCCTAAATTGCACAATCTCCCCACACAGCCTGTTTGTACAGGCCTCCATCGCCTCCCTGGAGTGCCTGGCTGTCTCGGTAATCTCCGCCCTGAGACGGGCAGCCTCCTCCACATGCTGCCCAACCAGCAAAGTTATGTCCTCTTGGCGCTGGCTCATGCTAGCCATGTCGAGGGCACTATTGCGTTCTGGTGGTGTGGCTGCTGCGCCTTCTGATGCAACAAGGACAACAGGTGAAGCCACCGGTGGGCTACTGAAACCTTCCATGTTGTCCTCTCCAGGGACACTGGACCCAGGTGTCTGCTGTGGTGATGGCTCAGGGGCTCCAGGGGGGGTTGGGGTGTGCATCTCCATGTGGAAATCTGTCCTATCCTCCACATCTGAGAGTGGTGCAGTGGCTGCCGCCTCTCCTGTGGAACTAGTTGCAGCTGAGGGTGGGCCCTCTGTGGCTGGGATCTGTGGTGGTGGGTTCACCTCAGGAGGTGGGGCAGTTGTTAGTGGTGTGGGCAGTTGCATCTTGGCAGTGGTGCTCCACAGATGTTTGCCACTCTGTATGTGGACTCTTCTACCTTTGCCCCTTGATGTCGTGGGGGTGTCCTCTGTGTCCTGTGCCCTTGTATTTTTTACTCGCAGGGGGTGCCTGAGATGCAGTGCCAGTATCCTCACTGTCTGTATGTGAGCCTGTCGGGGACAAAGAGGGGGATGGCATTGGTTACGGTTCTATGTACTTAATGCAGTATACGTTAATAATGCAGTTGTGGGCATTTGGACTTCATTGGTAAGAATGCAGGTGATGTGTCAGTTCAGTGGCTCATCCATGCATGGTTGTGTGTGGCACTTGTCTCTGGTGATGTGTGCATGTGTGTGTGTTTGGGTTTGACACTGACATGGCCAGGGTTGTATGCATGTGTGGATGTTTGAGCATCCATGAGGTGATTCTGGGCTCACATTTGGGGGGACCTGAAGATTCACAGTGCATACTTTCATGTGTACACTCACCTCCATCTGAAGTGGTTGCCACGCCATGCTCCATTGTCCCGACTCCCTCTATTGATGAGGTTGGCGCAAGTCTCTTCCGAGTCCTTTAATGTAATGGGCGAATCAGATCCACCTGCTGTGGCAATGTTGTGGTTTTCAGACAGGATGCTTCTGACCCGGAGGTGGAGATCATCCCACCGCTTTCTGCACTCACGCACATTACGGGTGGTGGTGCCCACAGCACTCACGTCCAAGGCAACCTCTGCCCAGATTGCCTTCTTTCGTATAAGGGTCTCCCGACGCATGTCGCTCGCAAAGACCACAGCGGCATTAGCAGCAAGGGTCTGTGTGAGCATTATTAGCTCCTCCGTGGTAAACATTTCCTTGCGCTGCCGGTCCGTGGTTTTTTTAACAGCCTTAGGCATGTTTAGGGTGTCCCTGTGGATTTCCAATTGCAAACAACTCAAAACAGGTCCAGGGGGCAGAGGATGGCAATGGATTGTGTTTTTAAAGATGGCCGCCATGCTCCTTACCGTTCCTGTTCGATGATGCTATTTCCGGTAGCGCAATTTAACGGTGACCGCTATTTGCATGTAGCGTGAGGGCGGTGGTGCTAACTGTACTTTCATCGAAGCCGGTAAGGGACTTTTTGGGGACTTTAGCGGCATGGCGGTAGGGTCATTACCGGCATGGCGCTATGCTCGTGTCCGCATACTCGTAATGGTACGCTATTAGCGCCCTCTTGCAAGGGCGGACACGTTAATAGCGCCATGCCGGTAATTTGCGATTTTTACCGCACAACGTGTAATGAGGTCCACTGAAGCATGGCTGGATGACATTGCCAGGTTCAACGAAATGAAATACCAAGGGAATTATTATCAAAAGAGAAACCTTCCATACCCAATGCAAATAGTTCCTATCTGTAAAGAGACGGCCCTCCCACCCTAGCTTCCCCCTTCTCACTTTCCCCAAATCTTCTCCCGTTTCCCAGGGCAGCCCATTGTATTATATATTGTCTTCTCCAGAGCCATACAGCAGTCCATTTAAGCAACCCATTTCGCCAACCTTGGGCCATCTACTGCCCCCCATTGTGCTGCAACAGTTCTTTTCATCAGTCTGACAGCCGTAGACACAAACAGTTCCTCAAATATAGTGAATCCTGTTTCTCCCCACAAAACCCAAAAGCAGTAATCGTGGGTCCCCAGGTATTACCAATCCGGAAACAGAGTGGACCTTATCCAGACACTTCTGTCAGAAGCAGCAGACCTGTCGACATTCCCCGAGAATATGAAAAAAGGTGCCCTCCGACCCCCATCTCCCCACACCTGAGACATTCAGCCTAAACCACCCGACCCCACTTATGAGCCTTATGTGACCCGAAATACAAATTTCCCTACGGAAGAATAGGGCCTCCACCCAATCCTCTGGTTCCAGAGGACCGATATGTCTTTCCCACTGTCTTAAGACTAACCAAGTCTTTTGTAGCAAAGGCGTGAGGACCTGGTAAAGGGTAGAAATAACCTTCTAACTTATGCTTCAGAAGAAAATTCGCGTCTATCGGGGAGCAGGTCAGCACTTCCCAAAAGGACTGAAACTGAACCGATAGGGCATGTGAAAGTTGTAGGTAATGGTATGTTTGGGTATCCGGAAAACCAAATTTTCACACAGCTCAGGAAAAGGGATCAGTGCCCCCTCTCTCACTACATCCCCCACACGCCACACCTCACATCTCTACCAGGCCCCAGGACTACCTATCTTACCCACCTCCAGGACATAGGCATTTATCCATCGAGGCTGAGCAAAGGTAGCCCTGCCCCGCAAAACCACATGACGATGGGAATACTTCCATATCTGCCTAGTGTGCTGCATCATGGGTGGGAGCGTTTCTTTCTTCTGGTCACTGTAAAGAATCTGGGGAGGAGGTAGTTCCGCCATCCATCCCCATTCAGCCCTGACATGCGGCAGTGACGCAGCCCCATGCAGCCAATCATTTACAACTGCCAGTTGGCCAGCCCAGTAATAGCTGTGCAAGTTAGGGAGCCCGATACCTGCTTCCCAAAACGAGTGCTGCAGTGTGACCAGGGCAACACAGGGCTGCCCATCCCCCCAAAGAATGGTCTGGAGAGCAGCATCTGCTCTATCAAGTTCAACCTTGGGAATCTGCAGTGGGGCATTCTAGAGGACATACATGTACCTTGACAAGGTTAACATCTTGAATAGGGACGCTTTTCAAAGTAGTGTCAATGGAAGAGACGTCCAGTGAGTGACATCCCACAAGAACCTATCCGTAATAGGGTGCAAATTGCGACACATGTAATTTTTGAGGACAGGGCCCACCCACACCCCTAAATATTTAAAGCCCTCAATTGAGACCCAGTATGGCCAGTTCTGGGGAAGATCATCCCCCGTCCCCTGGAGGGGGAAAAAGATGGATTTATCCCAATTCACCTTCACCCCGCTAGCCCCTTGGAACTCCTGCAAGGTATGTGTGACTCAGGCACAAGCTGCCTGCGAGTTACTGAGGTAAACCCTGTGTTCATGTCAAAATATGAATTTGTCATGGAAGTCAACCTCTCCAAAAACTCTGAAAAATACAGATAATAGCTGTTCATATGCCATGGGGGCTATTCCTTTTTTAGTGAAGGAAAAGACTAAGTATGGCCAACTTAGTCACACAGCCGCTCTCCGTTATACCCAAAACAAAGGGTTATGAAGTTAAAAAGACTTTCTTCAAAATATTCCTGTATATAGGCAAACGTGCTTGTATCCAATTTCAAAAATGATAGTCAAAAAGAATCCAAGTCAGAAATAAATTCAATAATAATTTATCAAAAAATCATTGATAAGAGCACAACACTAATGGAATCTTAGTGAGGCTGCAGCTACACATCACATGTTAGGTATGGACTTAATATGCCAATGCATTTCGGAGTATACAAACTCCTTCATCAGGGCAAGTCTCTATACCGGTGTGTAGCCAGTGTAGCTTTTTTTTAGGAGTGTCAAGCTGTCAGTAACACCCGTGGTCCAATAAAGGACAGCGGTCACAACGGCTTTCTGTAAACGCAGCACGGCCGTGAGACAAGCCGTCTGAACGCTGCAGTGCATCGCCGTCGGTGTTACTGACAGCTTGACACTCCTAAAAAAAGCTACACTGGCTACAAACCGGTATAGAGACTTGCCCTGATGAAGGAGTTTGTATACTCCGAAATGCATTGGCATATTAAGTCCATACCTAACATGTGATGTGTAGCTGCAGCCTCACTAAGATTCCATTAGTGTTGTGCTCTTATCAATGATTTTTTGATAAATTATTATTGAATTTATTTCTGACTTGGATTCTTTTTGACTATCATTTTTGAAATTGGATACAAGCACGTTTGCCTATATACAGGAATATTTTGAAGAAAGTCTTTTTAACTTCATAACCCTTTGTTTTGGGTATAACGGAGAGCGGCTGTGTGACTAAGTTGGCCATACTTAGTCTTTTCCTTCACTGTTACTTTTCGAGTCAGGGTGTCTCCAGACTCTTCACAGCCAGCTCCCTAAAAGTATTTTTTGAGAAGCTTTATTCCTCTGTTTACTTTGTTACTTCATTTTAAGAATCATCATACAAAGTGGTGCCCACTTATTCCTCTCCTTTATCATGGCTATTCCTTTTTTACCTTTATCAAGCACCATAACCAAAAGAGAATGATCAGAGATGCCCCTAGCCCCCTAGCTCCTTGGAACAACTGCAAGGTATGTGTAACTCAGGCACAAGCTGCCTGCGACTTACTGAGGTAAACCAAGAGATCAACCACATATAGCAAGACTTTGTCCTCGCACCCAGGCCTCCAACAGAATCCTGACCAAGTCCGGGCAGTTCTCAAGTGGATGGCTAGCGGCTCCATTGCCAGTGTAAATAGAAGGGGGGAGAGAGGGCAACCTTGCCTCGTACCCCGCTCCAGGGAAAAGTCTGGGAGGTCACCCCATTAACCCAGACCTCCACAGTTGGAGATGCATATAGTAGACGTACCCAACCCAGGAAAATTTCCCTGAACCCCATGCAAGAGAGCACCTCCACCAGGAACCCCCACTGCACCAAGTCGAAAGGCCTTCTTTTCCAGGTCCACCAAGAGAAGCGCCAACAGTTCTCCCAGCATGTGCGTCTGAGATACAGCAATGAACAACCTACGAATATTCATCCTAGTGTATTTGTCAGGCATAAACCTACATTGATCCGGATGGACCAAGGATGCGATAACTCTAGTATGGCGTTCCACCAACAACGACGCCAGGATCTTAACCTCCCCACTAATGAGGGAGATAGGCCTATAAGAGACACAGGACGTGGAAGGTCTACCTGCTTTGGGAATGAGAACAATGTGAGCTCTATTGAGGTCCAGGGATAGCATGCCGGTGGACTTCGAGTGAATTAATAAGTTGTGTAAGTGTGGTAAAGTTCTTTCAGCTGCTTTTTCCAAACCTCAACTGGAAACCCATTGGGCCCTGGAGCCTTCCCTGACCGAAGGTGTGATAGCGCAAACGTCACCTCCTCCCTGTTAATATCTGCCTCAAGGTCATCTCTCTGAGTGGGGGTCAGCCGCTGACTGTGTGCTGACCCTGTGTTCATGTCAAAATATTAATTTGTCTTGGAAGTCACCCTCTCCAAAAACTCAGAAAAACACAAATGATAGCTGTTCATACGCCATGGGGGCCATTTCTTTTTTTATCTTTATCAAGCACCATAACCAAAGGAGAATGATCAGAGATGCCCCTAGCCAGGAAAGTAGCCGACCTAAGCCTATGCACGTCCCCTGTCTGGACAAAGAAATAATCCAACCTAGATAGTGAGCCATGCACCCCAGACAAGGAGGAGACACCATCATCCAACGGGTGCAACGCCCTCCAGGCATCCACCAACCCCATTGTGAGGGCAAATGTGTTTAGTTTTGTGGAAGTGCCAACCATTCCACCTCTAGTGTTCATGCAATCTTGTGATGTGTCCATGACATCATTGAAGTCCCCCCCACCCAGGACACACCTATCTACCTGATTGCGTCACTGCACTGCCTGGATTTCATTCACGAGATCCAGTGCCAGAGGTGGAGAGGCATACACACACAACACTCCCCAAACCTCTCCCTAGAGTTCCCCAGACACCAGCACAAATCGCCCCTGCGAATTCTGCATCACCTCCTGGAGCCAGAAACGTACCCTCTTATCCAGTAGTGTCAAAACACCCATTGCCCCCCTATAGAAGTCGGCGTGTAACACAGTACGGTAGTTTGTACGTTTAAAGAAGCTGCATTCCGACCCATCCAAATGAGATTCGGTCAGGAGGACCATATCAGGTGAATGCCAATTGAGAAATTGTAACACCCCTGTCTCGGGAGGATAGCTCAGGGGCAACGTGCTCGCCTTGGAAGCAAGACGACACGGAGCACCACAGGTTCGATCCCCGGGTCTGCGCTTAGAAACCTCTGGGTATTAAGCATGTTATAAATAACCTATCATATCATATAATACCAGTAGTCTCTTAATATTGGACCGCAGCCCATTCGTGTTCCATGTTAAAAAGGAAATTGTCTTAGGTCTATTCTCCCTCACCATACTATGGAGACAAGCCCAGTAATTTAACCAAGAGGACCCCCTCCATATAAAAAAAAAACCCAAATTCCAATCCCTTCCTGTGCTCCACTCGTCAAACAGACCCGCCCATTCCCATTGATCCCAACTAGCAATCTGTAGTGCGAACAAGAATACCCCCACCCCGTATTTCCCCCCAACTAGAAGCACCTGTCGCCGGAACCCCTGAGAACCTGAACGTACAACAACCCTTGGAAACATATTTGGGGTTACCTACGAGAACCAGCTGAGCCCCCTTTGAACTCGGCCTGGGACCACCACATACAGGATCTCAGCATGCAAAATGGAACACTTTAATGACCATTGACCTTCTTCCTCCACTCCACTGCAAAGCGTCCAGCCGCTTCCCCCACTCATATTCAGCCAGAGTCTTCATGTTCTTGTACGCTTCCAGCAGGCGTGGCTGGGACAGACCCCTGTGTATCAAACAAGCCTGTGCACGATTGCTGGTCGCGGCCCCGATTGGGCCGGCCTTTTGGTGATGCGGAGGCTGGCACAGACAGGATATTTGTCTCCATCCAGTCCCAAACTTCCTTAGCGGTGTGAAGCAGATGTACCATGCCCTTATGATAGACCTTGCGTAGAGCCGGGAAGAAAAGTGCATATTTAATACTGAGCGACATCATTATTATTATTATTATTATTTTTATTATTATTTATTTCTTGTAACGTGTCACATGCCCATAGGCCTCAGGTTGCACAAAAAAACAAAAAGCACATACAAAAGACAGACAGGGAACAGTTCAGGTCCAGAGGGGGTACCGAGGAGAAGAGCTAGTATTTAGTTAGGGTTGAGATTGAAAAGATGGTATTTCACCAGTTTTTTGAAGAGGCCAAGTGTGCCTGCCAATCTAATTGGACCAGGTAAAGCATTCCATAGCAATGGAGCCTGGACATCAAACAGAGTCCCTCCAAACCGAGCCAGCTTATATCTGGGCTGGTACAGGGTGGGGTGGTCAAGGAAGCACAGCAGTCTTCCCGGAAATGTAGGATTTTAGATGTTTCTTAAGATATTTGGGGGCTTGCATTGGTCTGGCATTTAAAAGAGAGAGTAATCCGATGTTTAATTGGAAGCCAATGATATGATATGATATGTTAGGGTATTTATAACACGCCTATACACAAGTGTTGTAAGGCGTGACGAGGCAAGGGAGGGGAACAGAGGGAAGACAGAGGCAACAATCTTACTAGGCCAGATGACATTGAGATCGCGCAAGTGCAGGGGAATGGGGAAAGGGGAAGGAGCAGTGCAGTGCATGGGACAACAGTAAAAATAAATAGATAAATAAAGCAAAGTAAAAGTGCGGCGAGCTGGTGGCAAGTGCAAGGGTAAGTGCAGACATCAGGTGTCAAGTGCTGGTAGGGGGCTGTAGGGATACAGAAAACAGTCCCCAAGTGCGGGGGATGCAAGGGAGGCAGTGCAGGGGTGCAACTGGCAGGGGAGGGGACCTGGGCCCGAGATCAGAGGGTAGCCAGGTGACCAGTGCAGTTTCCGTTTCAGCCCGGAGTTCAGCACGGGAGAGGAGGAGAGAAAGCAGAAGCAAAGAGGAAGGTTTTAAGGTGCTTCCGGAACCGGAGATGTTTCTCGTCAAGTTTTAGCGAGGCAGGGAGGCTGTTCCAGAGGGAGGCCCCAGCTGAAGAAAAAGATCTACCACCAACTAGTTGCTTGGAGAAGCGACTGACTTGAGGGAGTTGGAGGCGTATGAGCGTAGTGCTCGACAAGGAAGATATTTAGTAAGAGACAGTTGAAAGTATTGAGGCCCCAGAAGGCCTTGTGGACAATGCAGAGGGTTTTGAACTTAATACTCGCAGCCACTAGGAGCCAGTGCAGAGATTTCAGTCCTGTGGAGATACGATCCCTGGGCTTGAGGCCAAGGACAAGTCTCGCAGTCCTGTTCTGGATGAGTTGCAGAGGGCGGAGAGTACAAGCAGGCAGATTTAAAAAAGAGACTGTTGCAGTAGTCCAGCCTAGAGAGAACCAGAGCTCTGGAGACAGTGAGCTTCTGAGGGGAAGGAGAGGAAAGGAAGAATATCTACGAGGAGGTGCAGCTGGTAGTGTGACTTCTTAGAGACATCAGAGATGTGAGGAGAGGAGAGTGTGGAGTCGAAGATGGCCCCGAGGTTTTTAGCCTCACAGGTGGGAGCAGGAATAGGGCCAAGAGAGGCCGGCCAGAGAGTGACAGGAAAGGAGGGCGCAGGTGTGCTGGTGAGGAGAATCTCAGTCTTACTGGCATTAAGGCAGAGATCATTGGCGGCACACCACTACTGGACATCAGACAGACAGTCAGAGATGGGAGAAGGAGAAGAAGCAGCCGAAGGGAGCCTGAAAATGAGTTGAGTGTCATCTGCATAGCACTGAAAGTTGGGACAGAGAGCGGCAATGCGGTGGGCAAGGAGTGCCAGGTATTGGTTTAACAGCCAGGGAGAGAGATTAGACCCGTGGAGAACACCACAGGTAGAGATACAGATAGAGGAGAGGAATGCAGTTTCCTACTAGCATCAGAAACATGAGTCAGTCTTGACATACCATATATAGCGCAAACTGCACCATTTTGTGCAACCTGTATTGAGTGCAGGTTGGTCAGCGTTGTTCCAGCCAACAGGCTGTTTCAATAGTCCAACCTAGAGTTAACTAGCGCTGTAGATAGCAAGGCGCAACTGCTGACTGAGATGAATGGACAAATGTGGTTCAGTAACTTGGTAGTGTAGTCACAAGAGGAGCGAACGTGTGAGACGTGATTCTTCATGGTAAGTTCTGCATTGAGAAATACGCCTAGCGTCTTCACATTCCTGGAAACACTGATGTTATTACCAGCAATACAAAAGCTGGAGAAAGCTGGGTCTAGTACGTGCATGGTATGCTCCAATCAAGAGCTCATTCTTATCACTGTTTAGAGCCAATGAGTTGTCAGCCATCCAGGTCTGCACTGCGTCATAGATTTTGTTCATGGCTGCTGAGTCCTATAAGTAATTACCACTGAGCTCAAGGTCGACCTGGGTGTCATCAGCATAATTAGTGTACTGTACACCCAGGTCGTCCAACAAGCTAAGCAGTGGCCTGATATAAATGTTAAACAGTGTCAGAGAGATGCATGATCCCTGTGGCACGCCACATGTTTGTATAACAGGTGAAGAGCTAGCCTCTCTGATTGCCACCCTAGATGTCCGTGGGCCAAGAAACGAGGTAATCCATTGTGCCGTCAGATCAGGAAAGTGTGCCAATTCCCTGAGCCTAGAAACGAGAAGGGGATGATCTACCAGATCAAAGGCCGCAGAGAGGTCCAGAAGCATCAGCGGGGCTGGATGCCACCGATCCACTATGCTGGCCAAGGTGGATTTAAGGTCCGGCATAGCGGTTTCTGTCCCATGCCGAGCTCTGAAGCATGACTGGCGTACCCCCAAGATGTTATGTTCTTCAATATTACTCTGTAGCTGTGAGTAGGCTACCATGATCTTGAGGAGGAAAGGATCGTTTGTAATGGCCCGTAGTTTTTGGCATCAGATGGATCAGCGTTGCTTTTCTTAAGGAGTGGCATGATCCAAGCCTCCTTCAGGGATGATGAAACCAATCCTTTGCTAAAGGAGAGATGGTTATCCTGGGTATCAGGAGCTCGAGTGAGCCTTTAAAGATATCAGCAGGGCAACTGTCACCTAAGCAGGATGTGGGTTTTATTGCAAGTGCAATTTTGAGGATTTCTGCCTCAGAGCACTGGGCAAAGTTGAAGGGAGAGATATTTGTCTTTGATAGATCTCTTCTTGATGAGTGGTTTGAGTCAGGCTGTTCCCCAAAGATTGCGCCTGCAGATCCCTGATGGTTTGTTTATGGCCCAAAATGTTTGCTGAAAATGTGTTGTGTAAATGTGTTGTGTATTGACTGGCACCAGGCAGAGGCTTTAATAAGATCATGACTAATAACTGGTGAGTCCTGGATTTCAGTGAGAATTTCAAGCAATTCGCTCGAACTAGACCGAGCACTCTCAATTCTTGTAGTAAGGAAATCAGACTTTGCAGTGATAATGACTGTTTTAACTTCCTCTTAACAGAGTCTAAGGACTGTCTGGCCCGCTGTACCTCCTTTGTATAATCCGGGAAGATTCCAATCCCATTACCATTATATGCGATTGGACCCGTTGCCCTTGCCATATGTAGGAGAGTCTCCCAGGCCCTGTAATTTAGGAAACGCACAATCACAGTGCGCAGAGGTGCTCCAGGAACTGGGCGGCCCATTGGGACTCGATGAGCCGGTTCTATTGAGAAAAAGTTAGAGAGCTTTTTGGGAGACATCAGATCCGTCAGCCAGCGCTTTAGAAATAGCTCCTTCTCCGGCTACCTAAGTATACACAAGTTATTACATCAGGAACCACACTGTCTTCAGCCTGGTTTTCTAGGTTGGTTAGCTTCTTCGACATCGAGGCCAGCTGCCTTTCCATCTTCCTGAGCGTGTCTTCATTGTCCGAAATATGTTACTCTGCCTCGCCTACCCATGAGGACAAGTTGCGAAGGTGCTGCCGAAGAAAAGACACCTCTGAGGCCAACCCATCGATCATCGCTTCCACCGAGGACCTGGAATCCCTTATGGCGCTCATAATGTCTGTAATGGATATCCTCTGGTCTTCTCCGGAAGCACCCACACTGGACACTGAAGTCTCCTGTGACGTGACAGGGAGTGGAGGGGCACTCACCATGTAACGATCCATCTTGTTCCGTATGGTCCCCTTGCAGGGTTTGTCCTTTGCCATCCCCGCAGGAGCGATTTGTGTCTGAATAGTCCTCAGTGGCTGCCAGACCCCAGATCTGCCAATGTCAGTATGTGAAACAGGTGTTTGCCTCAATTATCACCTCACCGGTAAGATCCCACAGTAAGTCAGGCAGCACTCATACCCCCAACTGCCCCTGGATCCCCAGGTGCCACTATCCCTGCTTTGGCCCACAAGCTATTGTGACCCCTTGGGATTCGGGTATGTATGCACAGTTCACACGGTGCCTCCCCAATGAAGGGATATCTGCTGCCGGACCAGGTCTGTTATCACTGTGTATTATGTGAGGGAGAATGACGTATGCAGGGATGCCCCACCAGTGGAAGTGGTGCAAACTATCAGCGTTGTGGCGTATTTTTTAAGGCGCTGCCCCTGGGTATTTGGGTATGGAGCCGCACAAGGGGGAAGAAAGTAATGCGCCCAGCAGGTGAGCCCTGGGGTACTTAGGGTGGTAAGCCGTGGCTGTACCTCAGGATAGTTGCAGAAAGGATCTTTGCAGGAACTGCTGGGCAGCGTTGTTACTGTTCCTCGCCACACTCCCCAGCTGCCGCCACAATCCTGGCTAAACTCTCTGAAGTGATCTTTTCTCCACTCTGGGCCACTATGCCCTTCCGCTGCTTTTCTTACCAGGGAAACCCAGCCCTGTCAGCATGCCGGGCCCCCCCAGATGCAACTGGGGCCTGGCCATGGGTGTCACAGAAGGGCTGCTCAATGAGTATTGCAGCAGGTGATCCAGGTTGCACATGCTCCCACAGCAGGAGCCACCTGGGGTAATTGCTCATGTTAATGTCTGGGAGGGGTGGAGGAGGGATGGTAGGCAGTGAGTGAGCACCATACACCGAAATGGCACCGTACCTCCAATGCCCTCCGTTCTTTTGTAAAGCAACCTCTGTGCTGCACTTAATGACCCCCCAGCAGCTGCTGCAGCACTCACAGCATTTGTCCGTGATTTGCACCGGTCCGGGCTTTCTGATAACATCAGCGGTGCTCCCACTTCCATGCCCAGGCTGAGTCCTGACAGCCCAAGCGAGTGTCACTTTCACCGCCGGCGGCACGGTGCAGATCCCTCCTCAGTTCTCCCTGCAGGGCACACAGCGGGCACTGGGCCACATAGCGGCAGCCCTACCACGCACCGCCTGAAGCTGCTGGCAGCCTGGTCCTGCCTCTCAGTCCATGGTCACCTGGCACACCGCCCTCCGCAGGTGTCGGACTGGTTGCTGGCTCCCTGCTGCTACGCGACGTCGACCTCGCTCTTTCCACCACAGCAGGTCAACGTTGCTGCTGTCCCCCGTCTCCTTCGACCGGCCCCGATTCTCACTGGTATTGTTATGCGATGAAGCAGAAGTGCTCCGCTATTCCGGTGCTGTAAAATGCAGCAGGATTTAGACAGCAGAAAGGATCTTTAATTGGGGATCTCGTCGGTCCCAACGGAGCAGCAAAGGCGCATGTCTGCATGAAATGGCTACTGGACAGCGCCCCCGCACTGCATCAGTATCTTGATCTGCAGCCCCTGCTCTACCAGTGGCACGGAGCAGTTTCAGAACTCACAGGCATCCTTATGACAGCTGCAGTGACAGCCAAGATCCTACAGCGCAGGGGTTGGATTTAAGATAGACCAGAACTATGATGATTATAAGTAGCCAATGGTGGCAGGGTAAACTCTAAACATAAGGCAGGCCAGCGTTAGTGCATGTTGCATGGCACTGCTCATAATCATTGCAGCCACATCCAATTTGATATCACACATATGTCAGCCCTGTAGGCCTAGTTCAGCCGTTGAAGGGTTATGTGCATTCTCCCAGACAGGCTGGACATTGCCCTACTGGCAGTAATATAGCCTGGGGGAGTGCATATCTTTGATCTGTTTATTTATTTATTTTTATTAGGTTTTATGGAACACAGTAATTAACATACAGGCATCATTTGGAACATGTTACAACCAACTACATCCTATCCATCCCTCCCCCTTTCAAATGGACTGCAGCCTTAAAAAATAACATAACTCCCTACCCTCCCTCCACCCCTCCTCCCACCCCCCAGAACACAATTTCTTCTTTTAGTGCACATATTTTGAGATTGCCTTAATGTTGTATGAGGTCCACTTGCCTTATGGTCTTATTTAATAGTCCAGCCTGAGCAGTGATGGCACAGATAATAACCTATCCCCAGAGTTCCCAGGTACACGCATTTCATAGATCAATCAATTCTACATTTGGTAGCGGCTCTTCTATCGTTCCCTCTGTGCTGACCCTTGTGCAGGATTGGGTATGTACTAATTGACAAAATCATTCCACATCAACTCGTTCTGAGACGCTCTCCTGTGGAGGGCTGCAGTGATTCTTTCCATTGTGTAAATGTTTGTTGCAACGCCCACCCACTCTCTCCTGCTCGGGACCAAGGCCGCTTTCCACGTAATCACCAAACAGGCCCACGCGGCAAGCAGCACAAGGGGATCACAATTCTATTCACTCACCTCATTTCACCTTCACATTCCTCCAAACCAAATAGTATAGGAGAGGCGCAGCCTCACGGGAAATCCCATCAATCTGCTTGATCCAACCAAGGACTTAATTCCAATACACTTGAACCCGGGGACATTCCTACCACATGTGCCAGTAGTTGGCTCTCTCCCCACATTGACGCCAGCACAAAGGGCTCATGGTTTGAAAAATGTTCGACAACCTGTGGGGGTCATATTGCCACCTGTGGAGTAACTTGATGGCATGCAATTTATATTGAGCCGCTATAGACACTTGTGAAGTTCCTTTGCATATCTTCACCCACAATTCTTCATCCAATTCTCTACCTAAATCCCGTTCCTACCTGTGCTTCAAGTTAATAGTTGATCCCTTCCCAGTATCCAACAATGACAGATACATGCTCGAGATCATTCCCTTTGTCTCTGTCACTGTATCAAGTAATTTCTCAAACAGGGTAAGGTCTCTTTGCACTTTCTCACGCCATTCCTTCCTCATGAGGGTGCCCTTAAGTTGTAAGAAGGGAAAGACAGGTAGTGGGTGTATTCCCAGCACTTCTTCCAGTTCCGTAATCGTGAGGAAGATACCACCCTTCCATAATTGAGCCACACTCTATAGGCCTGCATCAAACCAGCATTGGAAGCGTGCATGGTTGGGGATATCCTCACGCACTCCTGGAGCCCATATGTGGCTTAGGGGAGAAGGCCACGTGGTGACACCCTTCATGTCCGTCCCCTCCCTCCAGATCTCCCATATTGTGCCTAGTATGGGGTGGTTCCTGAGTCTTCTAAGTAATTTATCTCTAGGGACCCAAAGCCATTCCGAGAAAGTGGCAGGGGCTAGATTGTGATTGTCAAGATGTATCCACTGCAACTCTTTCCTTCTCTCAAGTGGGGAATCAGTACCCTCAATTGCACTGCAAGATAATATAATTTTAGATCAGGGAGACCAACCCCTCCTTTTTACTTAGGCAAGATAAGGACTTCATATGCTATCCTCGCTTTTTTCCCTTGCCATAAGAATCTTAGAATGGCTCTTTTCACTTCTCTGAAGAATGCCTCCGGGAGTTTCAGAGGAAGCATATGGAATGGATATAGGAATCTTTGGAGGCACACCATTTTAACTGCATTGAGTCTCCACATCCAAGAGATCGTGAGCTTCTGCTATTTCGCCAAATCAGCATGAAAACAAGCTAGGAGGTGGGGAAAGTTTGCATCATAAATATTCTCTAAGTCCCGTGTCAAATTGATCCCCAGATAACAGAAGGTGGCGCCTCCCATTACGAGGCCAAGCGCAGAGAGCCTTGTGGCATTCTCAGGGGTAAGTTCTTGTAATGGGAACAGTATGGATTTGGACCTGTTGATTTTGAAGCCAGAGATGTCCCCATATCTTTCTATGAAGTGTATGGCTCTAGGTATTGATGTTAAGGGATTTTTAACATGCAGCAAAATGTCATCGGCATAGAGGGCTACCTTATATTCCTTCCCATCTACCTGAAGACCCTCAACTTGCTGATCCGCTCTGAGTGTCTGGGCAAGAGGTTCTAGGGAGAGAGCAAACAGTATTGGTGACAGAGGGCAGCCTTGTCTCGTGCCTCTCTCTAGGTCAAACCATCTGGAATACTCCGAATTGACCATCACTGATGCTTTGAGGGATGTGTAGACAGCCTTAACCCCTTTTTTGAAGATAGGGCCCAGTCCGACCTTGTCGAGTACTGCCTCTAAAAAGCCCCACTTCACCCTGTTGAACGCTTTTTCAACATCAATTGACAGAAGCGCAGGGTCACCTGACATTTTCTTTGACTCATGAATTAAGTGGAGTGTCTTGCGCATCGTGTCCGTGCCCTGTCTCCCTAAGATAAATCCAACCTGGTCGGAGTGTATTAATAGGGGCATGTGGGTCTCAAGTCTGGCTGCCAGTACTCGGGTATACATTTTTGCGTCGATATTGAGTAGTGAGATGGGACGATATGATCCGCGTTGCTTGGGGTCCTTGCCTTCTTTGGGGATAACAGAGATCAGCACCTGTGAGAAGGATTCAGGAGCGACCCCTGTCTGCAAGATGTTGTTGAATAAATCGACCATAAAGGGGAGGAGGGACGAGGTAAAGGTCTTATAAAACCCCGGCGTGTACCCGTTATTGCCCAGTGCTTTCCTTAATGGTAGCCTCTTGATCGCTCTTTCGACCTCGCCGTAATCAGAGACTCCATCTCTTCCACTTTATCGCTGTTCTGACTTGAGTGTCGTGTAGACCATTGAGACCTCCGTCCCCAAGTGACGCACAGGGGAACCAAAAGAACCCCGCTGTGCGACCTTTGGGGCCACAGGTGGGAGATGTTACTTCCCGGATCCACGGAACCTCTGGAACACCGATGCTGCTGCAAAAAGAACGAGGTTAAGTACCAGGCAAATACAATATAGCACAAGAACCACAGGATCTGAATAATCTTACCTATCCGGTGTTTGGAAAACCCGGGAAACCTAGGAGGGAGGTTCGAGACTCAGATGAGAGGCGGTCCCCAGAACAAGAGGGAACGCAGACAAGCGTGGACACAGGATATGCCACCTGTAGAGCTGAAGGCGTAACTTGAGTTCCCAAAAGAGCAATGGCGTAGAAGTCCAACAAAGTACAAAGGGATGATCCGAAGACAGTTGAGGGTCGTGTCGAGATTCAGCAATAGGTAAACAGTTCCAAGCAAAGGTACAAAAGGGTAATCCGAGGGAGTCCAGGTGAGAGTTCCAAGATCAAGGTAAACCAACAGAGTTTATCAAACGTAGCGCCAAACAGAAGACAGCTGAGAAGCGATGAGTGCTCCGTGCATCAGGCTTTATATACTGTGCGCTTCTGGGTCATGTGACGTCCACCAAGGTCACGTGGGAAACGCCGCTCTGAATCACGTGAGCAAATGAACGATCGACGCAGAGGTGTTCCGCCGCCCCTTCTGCTGTATGTTCTCCATGGCAACTGCCAATGCAGGAAGGGCTGCAACCGGGCACGTAAATTGTACCTGGTACGGAACTTTCAGTCCTTTGGGGTAACCAAATCACGTGAGTCTCGAACCCTGGAGGGAGTCGTGTGGGAACCTGGGGAAGGTGTTGTGGAGATGTTAGCAGTGTTCTGGTGTGCAGAGGATCGTCTAACAATCGCGAGACAGTCTCGTCATGTCCACTCCCTGCATGTATTGGTCTATGTCCGTTTCCCCCTTTACCATTTCAGATCTATATAGTTGTTCATAAAATTTTGCAAAGGCCTCTGGGATCTCTTTTGCTTCTGCTGTCTGTGCATCACCTCCCCCTTGAATAGCGGCAACCCACCTCTCTGCTTGTTGTCCCCTCAGTCTAGCAGCCAGCACTGCATCTGCTTTATCGCCCTTCTCATAATGCTTTTGTCTGAGAAATTGGAGTTTGCGTACTACGAGCCCATCTTCTAGGCGTCAGAGCTCCTCCTTTTTCTGTACGTTTCAAGGCGCCAAAGCTCTTGAATCGTCTGAATGTAGTGTAAGGGATCTTCATCCTCCCCCATTTTATGTGCCATAAGCGCACTAATGTCTGATGTGTCTGGTTATTATGTCCTTAGAGCTTGCTATCCGGCTGCTCAGCAATTTACAAATGGTGAACCATCTTGCGCCATGTCATGGGTGGTTACTCCTGGGTACCCCACCCTTCTCCATTTGTCATTAGCGGCCTCCCCAAGAAATTGCCACTAGTAGCCCCTTTACGTCCCCCACTGCTCGTTTCTGTCCCTCTGTCATTCTTTCTATTTCATATATCCACTTCTCTGCACCTCTGGTTAACAAGGATAGCCTGCACCTCAAGTTTTCTTTGTCAATATGCTTCCATGGTATATATTGAGGTTGCCTCCTCCCTTTTCCAGTAGGGGCAACTGTGTGAATCCTATCTCCCCATTCGCTCCTCGTGCCAGTCTCATCTGCCTGTCGGCTTCTGAAATGTCAGTGTGTGCTTTTACTTGCTCCCCTTTCTGTCACCCTGGGAGATCCCTAAGCCTTTGTACATATGGAATCAGGTCATCTAGGTTGCATAAGGCGTCCCTCGACTGTTGGGCCTGATCTTCCTTGTCTCCCTTAGATCCCCCTGTGCCGTTTCCCACGTCCCATGTCACACTTCTGTCTGCGCTTTTCCCCGTTGACTTATGCTTGGGTTGCCCACTTCCCTCGTCCCCACATCCCTGTTACGCTCACCTGGTTCCCACAGGGGCGTCGATCGGACCCGGACAGCTGCGGTCTCCACCAACGTGATGCATAGTGCAGAGATGACTGTCTGGACTGGCCCGCCTAATCTTGTCTGCTGGACTCGTAGAAGTATTCTCCTGCAAGTGGAGAAAGGGATTTAGCCACCCGTGGACTTTAGTGATGGCCCCCCAACTGTTCTCGTTCTCCCCACTAATCACCTTCCATATCCCCTCTTGGTAACCTCACCTTATGTTTTTAAATGATGAGCTCTCCATCCTGCATGGCATGCAGGGGCGCGTGGATACCAGTTACTTCACTGGTTTGAAGGTACTGGAGGAGTTCCGGAGGAATATTGACTCCAGTGTCTATAAAGTTCAAAGAGTTCAATATGTCCTATGTTCACTCTTGTTCCATTCCCTCGTTAGGTTGCAGCTGGGTCCAAAAGAATATTGCCTGGAGGCAGCTGATGGCTTTCAGGTAAGAGTCTGTATTACCAAACACTGTCCGGTAAAAGTTGCATGAGTTTAACTTGCTGTTTTCTCTCCCTTTATAGGTGCGGCATAGGAAGATGCGGCGAATTAAAGGATAATACCTCTGGTGGTAAAGCAGGTAAGCCTATGGTGGCAAGAGATTGTCTTTGTCGGTTTTCTCGGCTCACCTTGTTATTCCTTTTGTTTTCCCCCCAGGTGCTGGGTTTCGACGAAGAAAATGATGGAGGCAGCGCCGAGTCGAAAGATGCTGTGGACTGGTGAGTATAACGTGGCGTTGCTACTGGCGAAGCGACGCGTGCTGAAATAATGTCCTTTCCAGGCTCAGAGCTGTGTTGGGTCCAGAATCAGCTAAGGAATCAAATAATGTCCGTGATCTAACCTCTTCTCCTTTCTTTTCCTTTTGTCTAGCAGCTCCGGATTCGAGGCGGGCGTGGCAGAAGACTGGATGCTGACTTGCAGACACGGTGAGCGTTACGCTGCTGGATGCAGAATAACACGAAGCATGGGCTGCTGTTCGGGCGTGGTTTAAATAGCCTGCAAAGTAATCCCAGGTAAGAAGTTCCCCAGAACCGCACCCGAGTGAAAAATAGTCCCTGTAATAAAATAGTCCCATCCAGGCCTCATGTTGGCTTGGACTCAACAGGCTCCAGGCACTGTTATGCTGCCAGTCGAGCTTGCAGCCTCACTTCTCGAGCCTTCCTTACCGAGTGCCAAAACATTGCTCCTGAAATCGGGTCCCTACTCGAAGACTCTGACCTTGCAGACGCAGGTTGTAAAGGAATCTGCCACCGCCAAACCCCATAGGCTGAAATCTCTGCACTGCCCTGTGTTCTATACAGGATCCAATTGCCCTGAGGAAGGCTCTTCAATCAATGCCAACATTAACGGCCACAAGCCGAAACGTGCCCTTAGCACAGCCCATGTATTTTTGATTGTAAAACTGGGGATCTGTGTATGCATTTTCTATCTACAGTTTAAAAACTGACACGTAGGCAGCTTTATTCAAAACATGATCAAATGCTGATCATGAGTACATACAAAGGATAGGTACCTTTGTCCACAAGAAAGTTTGATTCAGTATTTCAAACATTGATTTTAATTGTGCATTTTGTTTGCTTTAATATGAAAGTATTTTTTTCCTTTGTTTCTTTACCCTTTACTGCATTTATATCTTGAATTATCCTGTTTGTAAACATTAACCATTCAAGTGGTCACTCTTTTGTTTTCCCTTTGTTTAAGTTTTTGTCTGAATATTTTATGTGTACATTTTCATGGCACTGTTCAGAACCATTACTCTTTACTTAAATTCAATGTATAATGAAAACATTTTAAACTTCCCTTTTTTTGTTTACATTAATAAACAATATGTATGACTAAATATATACATGTAGTTTGCCCTAATTGTTTATTCTGGAAGTTTCGTATTTTTTTTTGACTTCTCAAGAAGCAGAACATTCATTGTTTGGGAAAATTAATATATTAACCTAGACCATAAATTGTTTGGTCTTATGATAGTGAGAGTTACAACCCCGTGTTTATTTTTTTTGTGTTGCCCCGAACTCTCACTGAACACGCAGGGGGCTTCCCCTTTTTTGTAAAATATTGGACTCATTTGCAGCATGGTCTGCATAAGGTAAGTAAAGTCTATGAGTCTGGCGCCAGGACTGATTTCTATGATGAGCCTGGCGCCTAAGGTGCCAGGACTGAATCCAAACAGCCCCCAGCCGGGGATGTTGGGGTTTTAATAAGTATCTGGATGCCTGCTCCCGGGGCTGATGGACTCGATCCGGATGCCCGGGGGTAGGCATCATGACAGTCCCCTTGCGTCTATGTCTGAGTTGGTGTCCATGTTGCTGCAAAAAGTCTCTGTGAAGCTCAGCCTCCTAGAGGCTGTGTCTGTACTGGGCTTCCCTGCTAAGTCAATCAAGTCATTACTATCACTTTCTTCGAATTACCTCATGTCTATTATGTCCGATGACGTAGCAGTCCCGTCCCGTGTGACAGTGCTGTCTGGCTCTGTTTGCCTGCTTCCTTCTAGTTTGTTGTCCCCCATGCCCATTCCCCACTTTGTCCTTATATCTCTGAGCGCGTGCTCCTCCTCTTCCTTGCATATGCGCTCTCTTGCGAGTTGCTCTATTTCCCACTTTCTACCCCTCCCTCTTTACTAAAACGTGCTTTTCCTTCTCATATTCTTCCCTTTGTCTCTCTATCTCTGTGAGCTCCCTCCTCCTCTTCTATCGCTGCACACGCTCTTGTTCCTCTTCTCTTTGCTTGTCTCTATGCGCTCTTTCCCATCTTTCCTCTGCCTCCTTCTCCCTTCTATCCACTTCCATTATCTCTGCCTAGTCTCTTGCTTTGCTGCACCCCTTAAGGCCCTCCATCTCTTTGGTCGTCCCCGATGCTTCCCCCGTTGTCTTTCCTTCCAATTTCAGGAGAATCTGTGCCCCATAGCCTCTCCTTAGTGCTTGCCTGCATCTTGCCGCGCATTCCCTTTCCACTGTCCGTCTGCCCCTCCTCCCTGGTATATGGTGGAGGTTAAAATACTGGATTTGAATACCCTTCTGCTGTCTTTAGTTTCCGTAGTGGGTAAAGCCCATGTTCGTTATCTGTGTCCCCTGTTTTTTTGCTCGCAGGAGAAGGTGGGGGAGCGGAGGGCAGGGACACTGGCCCGGTGTCTCCTGTTGGCTCAGCATCCATTTCCTTCTTGCTGCTTCTCCCTCGCCCTCCCGGAATATCACCATACGATTGGCTAACTTCTTCCCCTTAAAAGTGTCCTGTAAGTGTGTCAATAGTGGTTGCTGCACATCTTTGGAGAAACTTCTGCATTGTGGCCATGGCTTAGCCAATTTACCCTCAGTGCTTTTCAGTCCATTCCGTGCTATATTTACAAATCTTGTCCTTATAGGGCGCAAGGGTCTTACTTACACAAGTGCTGTAGGGGCATGTTACCCCCGCACTTCCCATGAAACATTGCGTTTCAAGTCGAGGTTTTCAACACTTTGCTGTTGGAAAAAACAATAAAATGGCAATTCTTTCAACTTTCTTTGAGCCTCTCTGGCCCCAAAACAGCCTGTCAGGCACACCTACCAATCTTGCGCATGCCACTGGACAACCTCCTCTGTCAATCTAAAGTTTCTGAACACGGTTTCCACAACACCTCTTGCTTTCCAAGTCCTATTCACCAACCTAACAGGTGACATCACCAACTCTCTGAACAAGGTAGTGGTAAAGATCACTTACAGAGCATACAATGCTAAGGTCTCACTTACACAAACATTTATAAAGAAAACCCCACATTAACCCACAGCTGTCTTCCTGTCTCCTAACAAGGGATACCAATATTCTTTGTGTTCGGTCTGTACCTACAGTGTTGTCTTGCAGATAAAACGTCTCCATGAGACTTAACCAGACGGACACCTTCCGCAATTTAGGCCAGCTCCCATTGCTATACCTTACAGGGACACTGTCATCTATGATCCGAGCTAAAACGCCAAACCCACAGGAAATCCAATATTCACAGAGCTTCTGTCATCCAAGCCCTTAAGTCAATAGCCTAGGTTTTTCACCAGAGCCGTTTCCCTCAAGAGCAAATGTGCCCTACCCACAGAAATGACATCTAACTCCGCTCCTTTCCCTACTAAGCTTGAAATTACTCGTCAATACTTGACAATACTCCAACTACACTCGATACTACCCTTACACCCCGTTACTTAGTTGCCGCGTGGCTGGGTCAATACTTACATTCCGCGATCTGCTGACGCTGTTCAGCTGCCGGGTCCCCCAAAGCTGCCACGCTACCCTTCTGGTATGGATCTGGTAGTAACACCACATTTGCCTATGAGAGTTTGCTCCACTTTGCAACATTTGTTTCACTTCTTGTTAGGGTTGTCGAGAGCGGTTCGTCTTCCCACCACGGGTGAATACCCATTGTCTAGTTCAAGTGCATCACAGGGTTGTGGACCAAAATATTTAGCTCCTTGGGTCTGCATTTATGAGAATTTATTCTGTTTTCCTGCAGCTGGCCCCTTGTTGTTTGAAACTTGGAATGCGCTTGTTTATCTCTGACCTTGGCTGTGAGCTTGGTCTTCCCACTTCGTGCAGCCTGAGTCTGCTTCCCTTGTCTGGTGTCGTGCAGCTTAAGGCCTTCTGTGATTTTCATTAGACTTATAATATGATTTCTACACACTTATATTGTGCTATGTGTCCAATAGGTTAGTCGTAAGAGGTCCTAAAAGGCTCCATATATACTCCTGTATTTCCATAAGGTTAGTTGCCATAAGCATCTGCAAGCTTGCTCAGGATCTCTTTGTTGCCTTGTGTTTGGCGTTACTGCACTTGGCTAATGAGGAAAATAATAAAAGCTTTAACAGTATGTATATGTATCTGTCCTCTATCTACAGAACTGTGTAAGCATGTTATTCGTGTATACAAGTGAGTATTTGTGTAAGCTGTGCATGGTTGCGAATGTTCTTCGTGGCTAACGCAGCTACATTGTGGTGTCACTAATTACATCAGCACCGTGGCTTCTCGACATTTAATCGATGCAGTGCATTATGGTGTTCGGATCCATGATCACTGTTGATTCACCTGTATCCGTGAGGATGGGTACTGGATAAGGTTGGAATGGCTGTCTGAGGGAATACCTCTATGTATACGTGTCAGTCAGTGGTGCAATTACGGTTATCCAAATAATGAGTGACTTTGGGCGTTCTTGACTCTACGGGCCATCATGTTCATGGGGTTGAGGAGGGGCATTCCTGGGACCCTCTCTTCAGTGTGTCATCCGGTTTTATCCAGGCTTGATGTCACAAAATCAAGTTCCGTCCCCGAAACCTATTGGGCGTTCAGATTGGTCAGTTTAGGTGAACGATATATGTGTTCTAGAAGGGTTCATTATACTATTGGATCGCCATATCTGGTGGCTCCTCCTGCGACCCCCTCCACATGTAGCGAATGCACTCTTGCAGGTTGTTGGGAGTCTATTGGCTCCTGCAACATTTTATGTCTCCACGTGAAAGGTGACTCTGGATTGGGCAGAATGTGTCCTCCCAGTCCTGGGACTCTGGATGGATACCAGGCTGAGTGTACCTTTTCAAGGCGATGAGAATGAACAAGGAGTGGCTGTGTGTTCCCTAATGTTGTAATCTCTGATCACCTAAGCCTGGTAGAGTGCATTCAGTTGGTAGTTTTTGAGCAACACTTGTATTTTTCCACCTCTGGTTCGATGGGAACCGCTTCTCTCCGTCTACCTTGATTGAAAGGGCATTGGGCCTCATTCCGAGTATGGCGGTAAGGGATAGCGGCCACCGCTAACGAGAGCGGTGGCGGTAATCCCTTACCGCCATACTCCGAGTTCCCTTTGCGCCATGGAGGTTTTAACACCTGCTTTTAGTAGGTGTTAAAAACCATGGCGCTAAGGGACCTTGATGTTAATTACGCCACCGTAATTTACGGTGGCGTAATTAACGCCTTCCCCACTCCCATTATGCCCTATGGGGCAAAAATGGGAATGGGGAAGGGTAAATGGGGATTGGGGAATTACCGCCCCGCCACCCTTGGAATGGGGCGGTAATTCCGCCATCCACCAAGGCGCTGCCGGTCCGGGTACGGCGTCAACCAAGGCGTTAATAGCGCCATTGGTTAGCGCCGTACTCGGAATGAGGCCCATTGTGTCGCTCTGCTAGTTCACGTGTGTTGAGACCACGAAATGGCGCTTTGCTGCCTGTAATTATGAGGATTTTAGCCTGAATTTCTTGCAGGTGGCTTATCGTCTTGGTAACCAGGAACTTTCCGTATCCACCCGTCCTTGGCTGGGGTGCAATGATCATGTCAGCCCTTTTATGTACTCAAAGTCTGTCACCCCTTCCTCATTCACTTCAGTGGGCCTATAGCTTCCAAAATTGTCCTTACGGTTTTCCATATTAGTGGCAATCAAGCATGTGCAAGATAGGTATACGTATACTTTGGCATCTTGCGGATCAGCTATGGCAAAGAATCTGAATATATATATATATATATAGAGATGATCAAGCGACAAGTGTGATCAAGCGACAAGGTGGTAGCGAAACGCAACGCTGCCGAATTTCCTGCACTTTTTCTCCTTGGAACTTCTATTTGTTCATGGTTTTTTAATGTACACGTTGCACAAATAAAATTACAAATTTTTACTTCTGGTGGACTCGGATCTCTGCTGTTTACACAATCCGGTATATTGTGAAGAGTGCTCCTCTATTTTCTTGTTGCACACGGCAGCAGAACGTTTTGGAATATATAGAGGGTCTGGTGCCGGACATGCTAAAGTCGGCATGGATCACTCCTCTATTGAAAAAGGAAAACCTTGATCCAGCCAACAATGACAACTACAGGCCCATAACCAATGTGCCCTATGTGCTCAAGATACTTGACAAACTTGCCTACTTACAGCTACAGGCCCATGTTGAAAAACACAACATCTTGGGTACCCGTCAGTCAGGATACAGAGCTCATCACGGGACTGAGACAGCTATGTTGGATCTCAAATCTACACTTGCCAGCATAGCTGATAAAAACCAAGCTGCTTTGCTCATGCTATTGGACCTCTCTGCAGCCTTTGACCTGGTTGATCACAGCTTACTGGTGTCAAGGCTCGGAGAGGTCGCCAACTGCTCTGCGATTGCATCCAAATGGATTGCTTCCTTTCTGGGTCCCAGAATGGTAAGGGTTTGCGTTGGTGATAATAAATCTTCTCCAATCTCGCAGACTTGTGGAGTTCCTCAGGGCTCCTGTCTGTCGCCGCTGCTCTTCAATCTTTACATCCGGCCCCTTCTTGATCTCCTGAACAAATTAGGAGTGCAATATACAAATTACGCCGATGATACTCAGGTTGTTATACAGCTGAGTGGCTCATATAGCAGTGACACGGAAACCATCAACAAAATATACAAAGCCATACAAGATTGGATGGCCTGCAATTCTCTTGCCTTGAACGATAAAAAGACGGAACTCCTTATCGTGGCATCTAAAAACACTCGAGCGAAACTTGATTCTAACTACGACAGTTTCCAGATAGCCAACAACACCATTATCGTTCAAAAGAAAGTTAAGACATTAGGAGTAGTTCTTGATGAAAAACTCTCCATGAAATCTCATGTTTCCAGCATTAAATCCAGCTGTGGTCTTATAAACAAGAGAATAAGATATATTCGACCATTCATCTCAGAAGAGAACTGTGCTCTTTTGTCCACTGCCCTTGTTAATTCAAGATTGGACTATTGTAACAGTTTCTTAGTGGGCACCTCAGTCTCTAATATCCGATCTCTACAAGTGGCGCAGAATAATGCTGTGCGTAACATTTTCAATCAGTCTCGTCGTATACACATTTCCACCTTCAGGAAAAAACTCCACTGGCTTCCAGTCAGACACTGCATAACACATAAAATGCTTACCACGACCCACAAATGCCTCAGTCTAAGCAGCCCCATCTATCTGTCATCCCGCATTAGCACCAAACCCAATGTGAGGAACCTTCGCTCTTCATCTGCGATCATTCTCAAACATCCTAAATTCAGGACAGCCAAATTTGGAGGTACTACCCTTAATGCTCAGGGTACCCTTCTTTGGAACACACTTCCAGTAAGGATACGGCAGATCCAAAGCTATACTGTGTTCAAACGTGCTATAAAGACTCACTTCTTCAACTTGGAATAATCTGACTCTTCTATCCTTCTGTCTTCATGCCTGTTGTGTTCGTCCTTGTTTTGTTCTGTGTGTGCCCTGAGGCCTGTGGGCATGTTGGCGCGTTACAAAAATGTAAATAAATAAATAAATAAATAAATAAAATAGAGATATGTATATGTGTCCGTCATCTACCTGCGTGAGTAATAAGCATGTTTTTCGTGTCTATACGCAACAAACGAATGCATGTTCATGTAACTTTGTGAATGGATGGCTATGTACTTCATATCTAAGTGTGGCTACGTCATAATGTCAGTGATGTCGTCATTGATTTCTCGATTTGCAGTCAGTCGACTTGTTCGATTGATGGCATATCCATCTCCTCCATATCATCGATTGGGTATGGTTTGAATGGCTGTCTGAGAGAGTAATGTTTCTCACATCTGCGATACATCGATGAAGGCGGTGAAGAGCCCAAGAGTGAGGCGCATGTTGTGTCTCTGTCTTCAGACTGGGGGGCGTGTGGGCGTCATGAGGGCCATTCTTGGACCTCCATCTTCAAAGGTGAGCCTGTTCGCTGACAACATGCTGCTTTTTGTGACCGACCCACAGGATTCCATTCCCCATATAATGGAGGAACTCCGGGTATACTGTAAACTATCTGGGTACAAGGTCAATTTGACTAAATCTATTGCTTTACTGGTGGGATGCTTGGGGAAGGGGGACAGGGAGTACATGGAGGCCCTCCCACTGCTCACACGGAAGGAGTAGTTCTGGTATCTGGGCATAACTATTACTGAGAATGTGTCAGGGTTGTTTGAGGTGAATTACGTCCCCTTATAGGAGCTGATTTAGCAGGACATTGGTTTATGGGATAAACTCACACTGTCCTGGCGAGGCTCAACGTGATTAAGATGACAATCATGCCTAACTGCCTAACTACTCTTCCTATTCCAGATGCTGCCAATAAAAGTCCCCAAAGCCTTCCTCTGAAGGGCCCAGAGAACACTCACACTCACAGGGTTCCTGTGGCAGAACAAGAAGTCAAGAATGGCTTATGAGGACGATGGAGAATGTCTTTGATGTAAAAATGCAGAGGGCACCTTCTTCCACATGGTGCGGGATTTTAGCGTACTACAGAGATTCTGGAAGAAATGCACTAGCAGTATCTCTGGGTGCTGGGGTCCCTGGTTCTACAAGACCCAAAACTGATACTACTGGGAAAATGGGGAGAAGTGGACTTTACAAAACATGAAAAAACATTCCTAGCAGTGGCTTTGGGCGCGGGGAAGAGACTGACTGCCGCAATGTAGGGCTCGGCCGACAAACTGTGCATAGACCGATGTTCCAACGATGTGGACAGATGCGCCTCCCTGGAAAGACAGATCTATAAGGCCAGAGGATGCCCTACGAAATTTCAGAACGTTTGGGGGAAATAGGAGAACACTAGATGATACCCTGTAGGAGGATGACCGGGCACTCCACATGCTCAATAAAAGGCCCGGAGGCTTATTCCCGTGGGCCTGAACCTAGACCACTGGAGCTACCCCTGGGATACTAAGAAATGATTCATGGTTGACACTGTGTATTGCATATCAAGTGACCTTGCTGATTATTTATATCGTTTTTATTTTTTATATGGTTTGGTACTCTCACAATAAAACAAATAAACAGAGTTATAAAAAAATAAAAAGAATGGCTCTTGAGACGCTATGTCTCTCCAAGGAAAAGGATGGGTGGCGCTTTCCAACCTCACCACATATTACAAGGCCGCACAGCAGAGGGTTCTGGTGAATTACCTTGATAAAAATGACACCAAGAGTGGGCCTTCATAGAGATTTCCCTATTCGACCCAGTTTCTGTGGGAGAATGGCTGTGGATCCCACAGAGGAGGATTCCAAAGAGGATCACTGATCATCCGGTACTGGCAGTATTTTGGAAGCTTTGGTGGGAATGAGGGGGAATACAATGGTTTACATCATGGCCATCCCCTTTAAGCTGTATCTGGGCCCCTCCAATTTGAGACCGCATTCAGGAGCCGCGTAGGTACCAGACATGGTATGATTAGATGAGGCAGGGCAACTATGGACTGAGGGGGACTTCATGACACACGACATGATAGAAACACTGCTGAATGCCAGCACTTTGCAAGTGTTCCTCTACCTCCAGCTCCAGGGGGTACTGATGGACCCATTTTGATGCAACAACCTCTGGAGGGATAAGATGTCCTTCGAGATGCTGATCCTGATTACAAGAGGGTCTAAAGGTCTCACCTCATCTCTGTATAGGGAAATACTATTGGCAGAACCGGCTGAACCCATTTGGGTGCATACACAATGGGGAAAGGACTTGGGGGTGGAGATCATAGATAATCTCTGGGCACTCATGTGCAGGAAGGCCTATAAGACGTCAGGGGTTGGGGTGTGCCGGGGGCCGTGCAGGGTACATCGCACGATGGCTAAGCAGGCCGGCGAGCAACCCATTAGAAGAAAAGACTTAGAGTCATTGGGGGCAACGTGGTGGCCATCTTTGTGGTGGGAATAATATTGACAACAGAAGGAAACAAAAAGGAAGGACTACCATGTGTGGGGGCACCGTGGTGGCCATTTTTGTTGGGAAGACAATATTGAGCCCATCCTGAAGTACGCAGAAAGGCCCCTACAAGGGACGGGGTGCTGCGGGCGCCCATCCTGAAGTTAAAAGGCAAATTGCGGATCTGCAGTATTTTTAACAATTGCAGGAACAACAAAACAAAGCCCTGAGGAAACACAGCAGCAAGCAGAAAAGAATGTGCTGTGTCATACTCGTCACCCATACTTTTCAAAAGAATTCACAAATAAAAAGAGCAAGACAGGAACATACAATTGCCTCGTTACCCATCTTCCTTGTCACAGTACTTTAAAAAAATTAAAATTAAAAAAAAGGAGGAAGACAGAAATATACCATTGCTGGCCTGGGAAGCTCGCAGTCTGACACCATAAGAAAGGAAAGGAACGATGGAAAGTCCAGATGAATTGATCGACCTAAGGCAGAGAATCTGAGCAGCCGCACAGGACAGAGGCGTGGACTGGCTCATAGTACAGGCAACAGCAAAGGAAGAAAAGGAGCAAGATGGAGTGGCAGTGCTGGAAGACACTGAGGGTGAGGACTACATGCCAGACACTCCCCTCCTACACTCCCCTCCCCCACGGAGAGTGGGCGGTCAGAGCCCAAGGAGAAGGAGAGCAAAGCATTGGGGGAATACTCTGAAGCGAAAGAGAGAATGGGCGCAGCTCTAAAGAGAAAAACCATGGAAGAGGAGAGCGACCCAGCAGCACCCCCATTAGCCTCTGCCGTCTTCCATGATGCCTTCCTGGTCGTAAAGGACCAGGAAGGCATCATGGAAGACGGCAGAGGCTAATGGGGAGTCTGAATCGTCGAAGCAGAAGCAGTAGGCGTATGCCAGGGCAAAGAAACCGCTAGGGGCCTTAACGCCGGCTGCGGACTAGGACGTATTGGGTGATAGGATTGCAAAGATGGTAGCGATACATGTAGAGAGAGTGCTGAAGGGTTTACATGACAGCAGGCGGGTTGATAATATGACTAAATGCAGGGATAATTATGGGTTGCAGGCCGAGACAAATGAGGAAGGGAGCAAGAACGCAGCACTGGTGGAACAAAGCAGGCACGCAATAGGGGGAAATGATGTAGCAATTGTGGGCGGGGGAGCACAGGCGAGGGGCACAGCTGCACCCAGTCAGATACCACATGGGAGGGGCGCAGCTCCCGAATTGAGCAGGGGAGATCTAAGAAAGGAGCCGGTCCCCTACCAGAAGGCTTTCCCAGGGAAGCATGGGGATGCGAAAGGAGGGGCATTCAAAGGACGAAAAGGATAGGCGACACGTTTGCTTCAGCGGTGGGGGTCAAGAGGGGCCCGGGGTGCACACCCATGACTACAAGGGCTGCAGGTCTAGTGTGGCACAAACCCTTGGAGATAAAGGAGAAAATATGGAGCAAGGTGTTTATCGACATTTTCACTTTTCTCGAGCTGGAGCAGATGGGGTTGGACATAATAAAGGAGGTCAAGAAGGAGGACGACGGGAGGGATAGCAGGAAGAGAGTGAGGAAGGAAAGGAACATCAGGAACTGGCTATATGCCTTCAGGAGATATACCTACATCATGGCGGAGCAGTACCCGGGTGACGCAGCCGCGCTCGTCACATACAAGCAGCGCATCCACGAGGCCCATGAGGAGTATGGGGGGGCGATTGGCTCAGATACGATGAGGGCTTCAGATTGAAGATGCAAATGTTTCCCAGGATGCACTGGGACAACCAGGATGTGTCAGGATACATCCATGAGATGATATCTAGCAATGGGCACACGAGCATGACGGTGGGGGAGCAGCAGCCAGGGAGGAGTCAATACCCGATTGGTGGAAATTAACAAGGGGGGTCCTGGGAGTCCCTCTGCCAGACATTAGTCCTGGTTACGAGAGACTTACCCAGAGTCTTTAGCTCACTATCTTTCACAGAGAAGAAATATCCTAAACATATCAGTCTTTGTCCTGCCCTGGGGCAGTCCAGCACCGAAATGCTAGGCAATTCTCCTCTGAACAAGAGTACCAACAGAAACCCCAGACACGTGTTTCGGTCTGGTTGGACCTCATCAGTAGGGTGGATCTGTGCCTCTCTAAGAATAGTGAGCAAGGGGTCCACGTCTGGATTCCCCTAGTAACTTAGGGTGAGACCCAAAGTTACTTAAATATGCAAATTAACAAGGGGGGTCCTGGGAGTCCCTCTGCCAGACATTAGTCCTGGTTACGAGAGACTTACCCAGAGTCTTTAGCTCACTATCTTTCACAGAGAAGAAATATCCTAAACATATCAGTCTTTGTCCTGCCCTGGGGCAGTCCAGCACCGAAATGCTAGGCAATTCTCCTCTGAACAAGAGTACCAACAGAAACCCTAGACACTCGATTGGTGGGACAGAAGTTTTTCAGAATGGCGAGAGGGGAAGGCACCCCTTGCAAGGTGGGGTTGGTGCCTGGCCTAGGGACTGCAGATCAGGGAGGGACACCACCTGCTGGAAATTCAAGAAAAAAAAAGGGAACTGCATGTGGGGAGCCAATTTCAAGCGGAAAAGAAGGAGGTGGAATTTAGGGCAAGGGTAACAGCCCCAACCCTCATCAGGCTTGGGACACGGCGGCCTTTGCTGGACTCTTATTATGACATGGTAGTATCGAAGATACTCTTGAGGGTCAACCATAGGGAGGATGATGTAGAGCGGCAGGGGAAGGAGGAGACCATCTTGCTAGGGGGCAAAGACGGATCAGTCAGGAGGGGCTGTGGGTCAGGGGAGTGGAAAGAAGAGGGCCTCGGGTAAGACAGACACCCCCTGTGTCTGGTAAGGAAGGAATGAGAGGGGAGGAAACTGGCAGAATTTATCAAAGAAGAGGCCCCTCGACATAGTAAGAATCCACCTAGAGGGATGGACCTGGCCCGACTGGGCAGAAACCAACTACTGCACGATTTGTGCGGCATGAAGTGGGCAGTTAGGAAGGCCTGTGGGGGCTTGTGAGATGTCGTGGTCAGAAATGATTCCTAGGTTCACAGGGAGATCAGCCAATTCTGGCTGAGGGCCCTAGGAGTGCGGGAAGGAGGGGTTCACCTGCAGGGTGGTACCTTTTTTTGCAGAGCTGGGTGGACGGCATGAGAGGGCAAGGATGTGAATAGTAAGCCTAGTTTGCATTAGTGTGGGCGGCAAGGGGGTGAAACCTCTTTTTGCTGTGACAGTAACTCAGGCGATCGAGCAGTGCATAAACTAACCTCCTCCCTGGTAGCCTAGCACAGTGGGGGGGGGGCGAACGGTATAAAGAGGAGGGGCAACACCCATGGTCGTCAGCTTCCAGCTTGGGCTGGTGGAAAAAGAAATGTGTAAACAAAAAGGTGCTGCCGATCGTCTGGGATTGTAATAATGTATTGAATATGTTACTGTTTGGTTTGCATTGACAGTGTGAAATGTGTGATAGTAAAACTGTAGCCTTGTTATGCCACAAATGAGAAAAGTTGGTCTGGCCTCAGTTATTTAGACAAGCTGGGCTACAGCAGGATGATATGTAGCTTATCGAAAAGGGTGGGGCCAGCAATACCTGACTGCCCATGTTAGTGTGTTTGCTGCGTTTGTGGTGTCTACTGACGTTTACTCTACAAATTGGTGTAATAATTGACAACCTACTTCTGTGTCTGTGGAACGTCCTATCCACACATTGGCCCATCCCTTGCCATCTGGAAAAAGTGCAGAAAGGCAAAACCTTTCAAAACTGTGGTGGACGAGTGACATTTAATTCACAAGGAGTGCCACTTAAATAACAAGGAGTGCAAACACATTAGGAACTTATGTCAATGGCACAACACTCATGCTCATGCTGATGGAGTGAGAGCATCACTTGACAGCCATCTTTCAGAACTCAGCCAAAGACAACACGTGCACCTCATGACAGATGTGGTAGCGACCAAAGCAGCACAAAGATACACATATTTGTAAACTGACACCCCATGACCTTCAGACACAGAAAACACAGTCCACATCATGTGCCTACAAGAATACAAAGAGATGTACCCAGCTCCCACCTTGAAAGTTTGAAGACCCAGTTGTTGCAGAGGAGCATCTCAATACCACGCACATGCACCCAGTGGTAGAAGTGCATCGAAAAAAGTAGTGGAACTGTGGTCTCAGCAAGGCAGAGGGTAGGCGGAAGCATAGTGCTACATGTGACAAGGTGTTTCTGCCAGGGCATTGCAATAGTCTAGGTGACTAGGAACTAAGGCTCCTATTACAACTTTACATTTGCACAGGGACATGAATGGACAAATCCTCTATATAGAATAGTGAATATTGTCGTAAAAGGTAGAGGAATGGCAAACAGAAATAGTTAAAAGTAGTGGAACACTGGTCCCAACTGTTCCCGCTCACTTCGATCACTCCAAGAAAACACTGTCATAAATAACATTCATGGTTCTCAAATGAACCATGGCAAAAATGCGCCTCATCAGCTTCCACATTGCCCTAAACATGGCAGTAGTGGAAATGAACTACAATGTAGCAACACTGCTCCAGAGCCAAACTTATTACCCATACCACTTCAGAGGGTTAGGAAAACTCTGGGGTATTCAGGTAACACTAGATATCAACAACGCAGCACGACCGATATCTCAAAACCAGAGGAAAATCATGATTCATAAACAGCCAGCAGTAGAGAATGAACATTAAATCACTGCTGGACCACAACATCCTCGAGGAAACAGAAGGGCCCAATCCATGGATGTCTCTCCTAGTTGCAATCCTGAAATCAGAAGACAGGTGACAAATAGCGACCACTTGTGGCCACTGAGAGAAAGCGCCACCCAGAAGAAACACAAATAGAAGACGTTGTTACATGGGCATATTTTTAGGGGGGGCAGGGGTGTTTGTCCCCCCCCAACTTTCATGGTACACCATTTTGTCCTCGTTCATTTGGCTGGGGCACCTTTACTTCGGATGTCATGTCCCCCCCAACATTTTCAGCAAAGTTACTCCACTGCGTTGTTAGCAGGCTCAACAATACAAAATTCTTGTCCAGGCTAGAATTGACCACTAGGATACTGTTGTAATCTTAAAAAGGTGTGATAGTTTCCTTGTCACAGACCAGACGTGAGCCTCATGTTGTAAAAGTCCAGGTTACTTTATATTTCCAAGGTCCCTGCCACTCTTAGTGTATGTTACACTGTGAACCCCTACCGACCATCATCATGCAGTCCAGCTCAGGCCCATATGACACTCTCAGAGCATTCAATCAAGCCATGCACCCGACATTCTATTATGCTGTCATTCATTCATCATGCACCAACATTCTACCAGCATTCATATATGACCAGCAGAACACACACAGATTTACAATCCCAAAATAAAACAGATAATACCTAATTGAATGTAATCCTCATTCCTGACACAACTAGGACTGTTCAAGGACAATAGACTACACTTTGCAATGACAGGGAGGTCTGGTCTTTGCCTGGACTGACAGAATACGTTACCCGCTACACAAAGGAATTTGCGACTGTGATAAACCACTATGATACCTGACAAAGCACGAATGTCCATTTGAGTAGTCACTTAAATGCTAAGCAGCCTCCATACAGGTCAAAGACAAACTCATAAATGTCCATCACCAGGTCTACTTCAGCCCCATCCTTTAAACATAGATAACAGTGGATGCAGGCCCAGTGGGACTCTGAGCCATTCTAGCACAAGTCTTGTGAAGAAGGCATTTGCCTGTGAAAGTGTACATTATGCCAGCTGAGCCTTATCTGACATTAAGAGAGCTTATTATCAACCAGATAAAAAGAGAGCCTGGGAGTCGTCTGAGCATGTGAAAACTTTAACCACTTCCTATATGTTATGTTGCAAGGCTTTTATACTGCACCAAATGACAGATCTAGTGGCCTCAGCTCAGCTAGGCTTGTCTGGTTTGGCAAGTCCTTCACAATCACTACTGATCAGCAAGCTGTGACAACAATCCTCAGAAATCCTAAAGTCATTATGCCAACCCAAATCGAACGATAGGGAATTAGGCTGAAAAAATATGATTATTGCACTAGAATGCGAGCACAACCCTGCACACTACATATCACGTCAACCACATGACAATATAATGGGACAACCAAAACCGATAGTGGATGGGTACCTCAGCTTCATGAGCCTATAGCCAATTCCTGCACTCTATCTCACCTTCAGATAGTGAAGGCCTATGCGGAAGACACAACACTAGGCTCCACAAAGAGACTGATCCAAACAAATTGCTGGTGATACACAAATAACACTAAGACACACTACACCTAAGCAATCCTGAAGGACCTGGAGGTTACCAAGACAGTCCATGTCAAACAGGCAGAGACAGAAGTAGGCATTGTGTTCTTCAGCATTGTTATACTCATTCCACAGGTTCTGTGATTTAGAATGAGCTATAGCATCATAGGAGAATTGTAGCCCCCAACTGACTCTTGAGAGATCCGGCCTGATTTCCCCTGATGGATGAGATGTTAGCGGAGGCCGTCCAAACATGCCACACATGACAATGCATGACTAAAGATAATCTGCCCCTCAGGATGTCTGGGAGCATCCATGGTGGGGTCAACTACCACACTGCGCACAGACTATTCGGTCTCAAGTGTGGCAGAGAACTACTATCAACTTTTATAGACCTGTCATTATTGCAAGAACATCCTAGTCATATTCAATGAACATTCACTTATAGGCATGTGTCTTTAGGTACGGAGAGCAAGAGATCCAAGTCTGTATTACCTGTATCAATGTAGGTTAGCACTGTAAACCTTTCAACACTGGTTACAAATGTGGATGTGCCTCCACTAAAAGCAAATAGGCCAAATAATCTCCACTTTAGTGCAGTGCCCATTTAGGTGGGTCAACAATCATATCTTACTCTAGCATTCTAGCATACAAGATGAGAAATATCAATTTTTAATATCAGCCTGGTCCTTCAAGGACAATCAAGCAACAAAATGCTTAGCAATTCTCCTCTGAAGCAGTCAGATGTGGGAAGTAGAACTTAATGTTCAAGAAAGAATATGAATAGTAATCAAACAAGTAAGATAAGCAAGCATGAGACAATGGGTACACTTAAAGGCCATATACAGAAAAGGTTATCAAACTAGTGAGCGCAAAGAGTGAGAAATATCCCTGTGGAGAGAGGAGTAAGGTAAGGCTGTGTTATAGCTCCTGCTCTCTTTAGTTTGTATATTAATCAAATTGCCACAGACATTGTAAATGTTGCTATGGATGCCCCTAATGGGACGGAAAAAAATAGGAATTCTATTTGCTGTATGCTGATGATATGGTATTGATAAGCAACACAAGCACGATATTCAAAAAGCCTTGAATACTTTTTCAGCACTGTCATCGCGAATGGGTTTGGAAATTAGCCTAATCAAGACTAAATTAATATTATGGCCTAAACTTCATGGAAAATGAATCCCCCAATTTCTCTTGGCAAAGCTATATTTGAGAGGGTAGATTTCTATGATTACTTGAGTGTCCGAATAGATGATAGAGGACAGTGGGGAAAACAGATGACTAAATCTATTCTGAATTTCATTGATGCATGGGGGAGCGGTTCAACGTTTTTTGAAACATTATGGAGGTAATGCACCTTCCGAATCCCTAGAAATACTGAGGGCAAGTGCTAAGTCAGCAGTGCTAAATGGTGCTGAGATTCGGGGGTGCTCAGATCTTAAGCAGTTGGAGTTGTAACAGTTTATTGAGAGACCACCCTCAACACAGGGAGTTCCTTCCCTCCCCACTCAAGGTGTCACGCAACAAACTATTTAATGGATTATTTTCTTCAGCCCTACTTCAGACACATATCACTGAGCTAACAATGAGCCAAGAACCAGGCCGGTGTACAGGAAATATATTGGTATTTATTTAAATAAAAGTAATAGAAATGAGCACGAAAATGTGAAACACCACTTTATCCGTGGCACACCACAATCAACTTCTCTCAGCATAAATAAATCAAAGAAAGTGAGTTGAAAGAACACGATCACAATTCTTCATTTGTTGCATATTTCACTTCAAGAAATAATTACACTGATCAATAACAAAAGCAATTATCAGGTAGTGCTGTGCGATTTTGATTTTCCTGTGGGCTTAAAAGGCTGGCATTAGGATTTCAAGATTGGTACAAATACATATGGCAATTATGATTTCGCCCACACATTTGTTTTAAAATAAACACAGGGGGATTTAGCAGTTTGTTTTTCAGACACACCTCCACCTCCCCGCTCCCTTCTTTGGTCTGTGTTGGGGAAGCTGGGCAGAAAATTTTGAATGATTTGGGGAATTTTGGATTTCATACCCCCCCTCCACTGAAAGGGGCCTGTGTTGGGGAAGCTGTATAAAAAGGTTGGACTGATTTAAGAACAAAGACACCCCTCTTCCTTAAAGAAGTCAGGGTCAACAGGACAAAAATGATTACCCAATGAAATTATAGGCTATAGTTTTCAGCGCACACTGGGAAGTGAGCTTTGTTAATTTCGGATTTTAACAAGATTTACCTTGTAGTTTTCTGCCAAATGGGGAATTAATTCAATTAATATTTTTAGTTAAATATTCTAAGGATCTACACCGTTTTGCACCCCCCCACCCACTATACAGGGAAAGGATTCAAGGCAAGCAGACTCCCCCACCTTTTGGTTTCCCAGGGCTCAGTTCTACTTACATAGAAAGCCTCTGTTTCAAGTTCAGGAAAGCCAGCTGCATCTCAGGACACTCTATAAGGATAGGACATGGGTCTGGTCACTCCACTCTCAAAGATGGCCTCCCACTCTCCACCATAGGACCCAGGCAGCTTTGAGGCCTTCCTAGAAATAGACAGCTCCACCCAGATGCACTCTCAGCAATCTCCTTGGGTGTTTCCTTAAAGCTGTCAGATTGTAAGTTTCAGCAGCCCCTCTCTCTCTTTATCTGTCCTTTTCTGTGTGTCCCCTCCTCCTAGTGCTGTCCCCCTTATATAGCAGCAATGACAACACCAATTTTACAATCTTGGGAAAGTACCCTGCAATAATTCCTGCATCTAGGATTGGACAGTTACCCTTCTCCTCCCAAACCCAGCCTCCAAGTCAGGATTGGTTTAGGGGTCTGGATCAACATATGGCAATTCCCATTTGTAATCGCCTTTTGTTCTCCATTCAGATTTTTGTCAAAAACTAGTTATGTATCACAACTTTATATTTTTACTAGCAACTGCCATAATATACATATTTTCTGATTCATCTAATCATGGTAAATTAGATAAGCCGACCACCAGGTCCGTACCATGTAGCATGGCCATGTGGCACCTTTCTGCCGTTTCCATAAAAAGCATAACAGTTATGAATATGTACGTTATTACGCATACACCTAATTTTATGCTCCACTCGCTCACCAACTCCCACATTTGGAACATTTTCAGATCAGCCAGAAATCTACTTTAACTGGCCATTATAGTTCCTAGAGTCGCAGGTGGAGGAATTTTATATCACTAAACATCGCCTGGAAATTACATAAAAGATGGTACATGAATGAAAACAAATTCACCTTATGGTTGCTGAGAAAAGGGCCTAAATGATAATAGTCATTTTAAATTAATTGTGAATCTTCATGTGGGACAAATGGCCATTCTCCTGCCTTCCGGACATTTGTTTTCACTGGGTCAGCCTGTACCCAGAGTTTTTTTGATCAGTCTCTTTGTGTTAGAAGCTTGCTCTTTGAAGTTGTTGCCCCATTTTCACACATATTAGTCATGCAGTCATGCTCCAGCCAAGGGGAACTTCTCCTGCAGTCAATGCCTTCAGAGCCAGCAGGTCTGGGGAACACTGAATGTCGACACCTTTAGCAGGACACTTTATTGCAGTTGGTAATTAGATGGGAGATGTAACTTCTATACTGGCAGTGGGAGATTTCTTGGTGAAGTGTCCCACAGCCAGCAAAAAAGTTTACATTGGGCAGACATTTTTCCATGAAAACAAAGTGGCTTTTCAAATGTCACTGGAGTTTTGTATGTGAAACATACTATACATTGCTTTTTGTCAACGCGCACATCGTGTCTTTTCCCTGTCATTTTTCTGTGAGCAGTGATACATTTTCACATGTAAACGGCTTTTACGTGCACACACCTATGCAAGCCATTTTGTGTCACTGTTTAAAAATCCTGTTTTCCATGTGAAAGGGATCTTTTATTCCTTCTTCTTTTGTGAATTAATATGCTGCTTTTGCTTTGGTAATGACAGGTAGGCCCCTTTTCCAAATGGCTCTTTGAGTTTACTTTTTTTTTTAAAAGGCCAAGCCGTTTTTTGTTTCAGTGATTCAAATCCTGCTGTTCGTGTGAAAGGGACTTCTGTTTGGGGCCTTTGAATGCACCCCACAGAGTGGAAAGAGTTGGAAAATAAATAAATAAATAACGAGGATGTTTATGCTACTGAATAGCACCCCGTCGCTTTCCCTTTGATTGGAATTATGGATTAATTGGGCAGCATGTGAGACTAATCTAAAACCCTTTCTGTTTTTGCATAAGATTATGACATCCGATTTCTTATTTTCTTATAGACTAGCATTAGAGGATGTTCTTGCTCATAGCGGCGCAAAAGATTTGCCTTGGGTCCATTATGTTTCTGAGTTAAGCACCAATTTGGGCTTAGATCTGATGGGCTGTTTAGATAAAGGGGGGGACCATAGTCCCTTAAGCTGTTATTGCACAGAAATATTAAGATTGGTATTATTTAATAGAGTCGTCTAAGTCTCTGAGATAAGCATACTGGTGTAATGGCTAATTACTTAGCATGTAAATTGGAACTTGGCCCTGAAAAGTATCTCAACTTTCTGGAGAAATAGGGAAGTGCAAACTCGTTATCTGAAAGCAAGATTGGGTGTCCTACCTTTGGCAACTCACACGAAATGCTGTGGGGGAACATAGATAGATGTAGAGGGTGTTAGACTGATCGAGTGGATTTTTCTCTTTTTTTTTATATTTTGTCCTCTTCATGACAAATTCAGACGAAGCTGGCTTTTCCCAATATATTGGAGCCAAAATATTGGGACAATTAAGCAAACAATCCACATTTTTATGTGTATCCAGAATGACTTCGAAACATGGGCCCAGAGAAAAATGTTCTAAAAAAGCGTGGCATAACGAAGAAAATATATGGCCATTTAATATTGTGGTTAATGAATTTTGTATGAGGTTTTTTGTCTTTTAATATTTAAGGTTCTTTGTGGTCTTATGATGATTTTGTATTTGTTTTGTTGAATTGTGTGTATAAATGTGGATTTGATGTTTTTTATGCCGGAATACATTTATTACTACTAGGCAGTACAAGCTCTAAACATTTTTTTTTTTAAAGATTTTTTAAAAGCTCTACTCTGGAAAAGACCAAAGCGTTGATTGTAATTTTCAGTGCAGGGAAAGGTAAAGTCGACCAAATATTTTGGAGATTTTGTATTTGAAATGTACAGGTGTGAGCAACACAAAGTACCATCAGGGGTCATAGAAGACTCAAAATGTAAAGAAACATGGATTGAAGCAAGGAAGGAAAAAAGATTTAAATAACTGAGCCAAATATAACAGCATTTCATTTTTGTTAGTGTTCGGGTGAAGGTACTGGGTGCTCATGGTTCTATGTGATTACAGAGAATACATAACGGAGAATGCTTTTTCAGTAAAAACAATAACAGTGAAAATATATCGATTTCTTTTCTCTATGTGCTTAAACCAACCCCAACACCATTCCCACCCCCATATTTATTTTTAAAAATGTTTGCTTTTTTTTCTCTATTTTTGTTTCTCTGTTATAGCATTCTCTGTAATTGTATTCTCTATTATCACTGGAGACCGGTGCTCATACAATCTTGTACCACAGTTAGACATGTACAAATTAGAGATTATATAACAACTAAAGACTTTCAGTCTCTGCATATAATTGGCCTCAACTGGCCCAAGGAAGATATAATGGACATTATAAGATAAGAAGTGGTATAAATGGAGAAGAAAATCTTAAGTGATGGAGAGAAGACCAAATAGGTCAGTGATGGCGTAGGCTGAAGTGATGTTGTGAACATAAAGTGACAGCACCTATCCCTGGGGAAATAGCAGCACAGCCTGTGGGGTAAATAAGAACTTTCTATTCATATGTTCCGAAGTTATAAGTTAGAAAATTGTGCTGGCCTTAACTGCGAAATCAACATTTTAGCTATAGTTCTTGGTTGTGCTATACAGTGTGCTAAAAAACTGACAAAGGCCCTAAATTGCCGCTTTATGCAAAATATTACAGCTCACTTCAACGACAGCTGCAGCGGAAATCTCAAGTTGTCTCTTGTCATCCCATTTTACTTGCCTTTGTATTAAACATCTGTATTCCTAAATATGTCATTATGAATTACAAGTACCAGAATGACAAAGAAAAAACAGGACAAGATACAGTAATCGGACAAGGGGCAAGATCTCTGCTGCAGGTACCCAACAACCAACGCCTGCCTGCTCTACAAGACCCTTCTCAGCTGGCAAATGACCCCCGGACTTTGGGGGCATCGTTATCCGGACCCAGCTTTTGAGCCAACATCATGTTCTGTGGTTGAGCTTGTAGTGTCAATTTTCCCATTCTAGGTTTGTGCCTACAAAAGCATGAAAAGAAAGTGGTGTTGGTTAAAAATCCAGAACTGGCTGAAGATGTCACACATGTCATGGGGCCGGCCACCTGGCCGCTATGCCTTTTTACAATATCCCACAACTTGAGGGTATCCTCATCAGTGCCTAGGTTTTCCGTACTTCTGCAAAGAAAAAAAGTGAAACTCTATGGGTGTAGTATACCATCTGTGCAAACAACTTTATTTGAATTCATTCAGATGTCTTTCATCAGTGCTTAAACTAGGACACGTCTATATTAAACTGCAGTTGATCGGCCTGATTCACAAATATTTAAACTGGAGCGAATCCAAGATGCTCTTGGGCATCTCAGATTTTCTCCTGCGCTCTTATATCTGATTCCCAAAGACTGCAATTGGAGCAAATCTGCCCGGAGAATCTCAGAGATGCTCTTGAGCAAGTTTTTGAGAATTGCATTTGTAATGTAAGTGTAATGTAAGTGGTCTTGCATAGTGCCCGTCTGTCACTATTGGTGGCTTTACTGCTGGCTCTGTAAGAAAAAGGGAGGGGTGGTCATTATTGGAACAGTGGGAGAGGCAGATGCGAAACCTTTGGTGTTGGTGGGTGCAGTTTGGAAGTTCCTTTGTGCTATTCTGCTTTCCATGGATTTGGTGGAGAAACTTGGGAGTTTGTTATCCATATGCACGAGCCCAAGATCTGATACACTACAACATTTAGGGTCGGGTTAGCCACTGATTCGGGAGAGTGTGATAGGACTAAAGAGGAGAGCATTCTTGTGGTTCGGTTAGTGTTGATGTGCTAATGAGTAGGTCTGTGTGGGGTTTGTTGTGTAGTGTATGGCGTAGCAGGAAGTCAGTCAGTTGGGAGAGTGGGGCAAGGCCTTTATCAACAAGCAACCTGCAACCCTGCAGAGACAGGTCCTATTTCACTAGCTCACATTGCCAAAGAATCTCTTTCTCTGATAAATTGTGTCCCATGAACAACAAAACAAGCATCTTCAAATTGGCCAATGAGGAGCAGGGGGGCAGTCTGGAAATGGCAAGAATGTTGCACGTGAGCGTCTCAGAGATGCTTTAGGCAGCTTTCATTTACTCCAGTTTTAGGTTTTGTGGATTAAGATTAAGATATCAGGAGCAAATCAGGCACGCTCACAAACATCTCTGATTTGCTCTAAAACAAATCTTCGAGGATCCGGCCGAATGTATGTATTTATTTTCTACTTCGCTGATTATTTAGAAAGGCAAGCCATTGCATTTTTTCTTCCTTGAACCAATTAAAAAAAATAACCGCTTTAAAAATATTGCAAAAATGAAACTCACCTGTGGCTATTGTTCTGACCATCAAAATGATATACGCGGTTCATGCAAGCACATGCACATTACCTCACTCACTAAATAAGTGAAATAGACATTTAGACTCACGTGCACAGCTGGAAGACTCCATTGTGTGACTACTAAGGAAAGTTGCAAGGTTATTTTTAAGTCTAAGGTTTCGAAGCAGGCAAAGACATTCAAATGCCTCCGTTAATTGACCTACTGTCTTAACTTGTAACTTGCCCACTACTCACTCTCCTGCAATAAATCACGTGCTCCCATGCTCTGTTTGCATCACCTACAATCTAAGAAAGCAAAATAACGAGCAGATCATCAGGGCTGTCACAACGTGTGGTGAGGCCCGGGGCAAAACGTTTGGTGAGGCCCCCTTAGAATTCTTTGCACTGGGCCAGCGTTGCCACCGCAAACAGGAGATGCAAGAAATCTCCCATTGAGTTTGTGTGGAGCAACCCAAATACTGTTCATTATTATGGCAGCAAATCAACTACGGCAAAGTGATGTTTCTGTACTGAAGACAAGTCCCCTTCAGAATAACAACTTTGCCATGTGCGGAAATATATACAGGATGGCATGACGGCGGGGGGTGTGTGACGCAGCTTTACGGAGGAGCGCCCTGCCCCTTTGTGTGCATTGAAACACACATCATACCCAGTGACAGGTAGATGGTGTTCACTGGCAGCTGATGAATGTTTGAACTGGAGAAGCTTAAATGTGTGCACCAATTATGTGGGACTGACAGAGCACAGTGAGGGAGGAGCCCAAACAAGGGGTGCTTGAGAAGGTTTCCTGCCCCCAAAATTGTTTTGAAGCAAATTAAAATTGTTTATAAATTCGGGTGAAATGCCATAGAGTTTGCGATTGGTTTCATATGGTAGCCCACGGACAAGCCCAGCAGATGTAAGCCACAAACCATGCACAGGAGCCTTTTCCATTGCATTTAATGCTGCCTTTGCCCACATCATGCGCCAGTATGAAAACATGTTTAGGCTGGCTGTTTGCATACATGTCCATGCAGGCTGAATCAATATATTTATTTATTTATTTATTTATTTGGCATTTGTAAAGCGCGCTGAACCCAAAGGCATCTGGGCCAGCATTACCATATAAGGAATCACAGCCAGTAAAAAAAACACGGAACGTATATACAGACCAGCTGTGCACCATGAGTGTTATTGCTGGCTAGACTGGCCAATATTCAATGTAGGCCAGTCTAGCCACCTGCAGGGCCGTCACGAGGGGGGTGCAGGGGGGGCAAACTGCCCCAGGCCTCGCGCACAGGGGGGGCCTCGCAGCCGCCTGGATGACATTTCATCTTGGGAGCTGTGAGGTGTCATTAGGACTGAAAAAAAAAGGATTTAAAAAAAAATGTTACACCACGAGCACACAGCATGATGGGGGTGGGGCGGGGAGGGCCATGGCCCACGGGGGATATAGTGGGCACTGGCAGGTGGCGCCGGCGGCACTGTACAATGTAACAGTTTGCCGGCGCCCGGTCCCAGCATCATTCTACGTGGTTCGCAAACCTCGCATTTTGCAGACGACGCAGGCGTTGGAGTCAGAGATGAAGTCGTTTAGTGAAATGACTTCAGTGCCTGGACTCCAGCGCCTGCCCAGCACTTGTGTTGGATTTCGTCGTGGCCTGGTCCAGGGGTCCTTGGATGATCACAGCAGCGCCTGCAGGGGCCACTAGGCTACAGCAGAAGGTAAGGTGTCCGAATTTGGTGAATGAGGGTCAAGTGCTAAAAATTAAAGAGGGAGGACTCATCAACAAACGCAATGGGATGTGTCGCCATAAATTAACGTATGAAGGTGAAATATGCACATTTCATTAAATTGGCTTTGCATAACCACTCAAATTGCAAAAAAGAGAGGATATTTTCATCTAATGGTGTTTTTGAAAATGTTAAAAGGTGTGCATGTTTTAAACTCCAAAACCAATACAAATGTTTTCCCTGGAGTGTGCAGGACTGAAATGGGACATTTCACCTTTAGTTGTTAGTTATTTTTCATCAGGTTATAAGTGCAGTAGTGAAGTGTCCGGCCTGCAAACCTGGTGAGGACTTTCAAAGAGGAAATTCAATGTTTCTCATTTTAGATGGGGGGAACTGAGTCCACTCTCTTAAATAAGTGGGTGGACTCTGTCCACCCGCGTGTACCCTCAACTTGAGCCCTGGGTGAATCAATGGCAACCCGTGTGTGTGGTCAGCACCATCAGCGTGTAAACTTTAAGTCCCAGAATGCAACACAAAGATAGATATGCATATTCGTTGTCCCAAACTTCCAGCTGATAGTTACATAGCACTCAACCTTACCAAGGTGGGTGAAAACACCAGATTTCTTTTTTTTGGACAGGGTGAGAGCCCAATGAAGTGAATGGGCGTATAGAGGGCTTGGATAGTGAGGTAGATGACTGTAAGGAGGGTGACACCTATGATAACGCTAATGCGGCCTTCTGTTTTTCGAACACATTGGGTTGGTATCTATTAGATTTTGCTCGCGTTTAACACCTCTTTCAGTTTATCGACTGTAAGATCATTAGATTCACTTTTCTCATAATATGTACAGTTATGTGGATCTGCCACGTGCACAGATGCTCCGCTGCCAGCTGAAAACCACCACTCAGAGCCTAGAAGGCTCACTTTTAGGTATTCCTATGGTGGAAATGAAACAAACAGCATATCTAGGTGTGCTCCATCAAGCTGCAATTGATGGACCCCTTCCGACCTTGACTTCCCTGGGGTATATAGAAATGTTATCACCTTGTTGCCTTTTGACACCAGTTCCTCCTCATCACCCACTTGCTGACAAAGTAGGATTTAAAGATTTTCAGTGGGCATTTAGTGTTTCAGCTCCCTGCTAGCTGGCTGTCTCGCCAGGCCTTTCAGCTCTTTCAGTTGAAAATGGCTCCGGGGGACCCCAGCAAATGCTCCCATGTTGCCAGTCAGCAGTTTTCTAACATGGCAATATATTCCTTTCTATATTCCTTTCGTTCTGGGGCTTAAAATTAGTGCTTTCAAATGCTGGTCTTACAGCTGCATTTGCTGGAGCCCTTTCAGCGGTCACTTCCCTGAGGTACACAGAATTGTTATCTCCACATTGCCTTTTAACACTGGTTCCCCCACATCAGCCAACTTCTGACAAAGGGGGATTTTAAGATTTTCAGTGGGCATTTAGTGTTTTAGCTCCCTGCTGGCTGGCCGTCTTGTGATAATTAGTGGCTATTAACTCCTGGCTGTTTTTCTTTGTCTCCATTATAATGTATGAACCCAATGGTGGCCTGAGACTGTTTTCCGCTCTAAGTAATGGGGGCCCAGAACCGTCATGTTGAAATGGGCCCGCATTCTGGGACTTAAAGTTTACACGCTGATGGTGCTGACCACACACACGGGTTGCCATTGATTCACCCAGGGCTCAAGTTGAGGGTACACGCGGGTGGACAGAGTCCACCCACTTATTTAAGAGAGTGGACTCAGTTCCCCCATCTAAAATGAGAAACATTGAATTTCCTCTTTGAAAGTCCTCACCAGGTTTGCAGGCCGGACACTTCACTACTGCACTTATAACCTGATGAAAAATAACTAACAACTAAAGGTGAAATGTCCCATTTCAGTCCTGCACACTCCAGGGAAAACATTTGTATTGGTTTTGGAGTTTAAAACGTGCACACCTTTTAACATTTTCAAAAACACCATTAGATGAAAATATCCTCTCTTTTTTGCAATTTGAGTGGTTATGCAAAGCCAATTTAATGAAATGTGCATATTTCACCTTCATACGTTAATTTATGGCGACACATCCCATTGCGTTTGTTGATGAGTCCTCCCTCTTTAATTTTTAGCACTTGACCCTCATTCACCAAATTCGGACACCTTACCTTCTGCTGTAGCCTAGTGGCCCCTGCAGGCGCTGCTGTGATCATCCAAGGACCCCTGGACCAGGCCACGACGAAATCCAACACAAGTGCTGGGCAGGCGCTGGAGTCCAGGCACTGAAGTCATTTCACTAAACGACTTCATCTCTGACTCCAACGCCTGCGTCGTCTGCAAAATGCGAGGTTTGCGAACCACGTAGAATGATGCTGGGACCGGGCGCCGGCAAACTGTTACATTGTACAGTGCCGCCGGCGCCACCTGCCAGTGCCCACTATATCCCCCGTGGGCCATGGCCCTCCCCGCCCCACCCCCATCATGCTGTGTGCTCGTGGTGTAACATTTTTTTTTAAATCCTTTTTTTTTCAGTCCTAATGACACCTCACAGCTCCCAAGATGAAATGTCATCCAGGCGGCTGCCAGGCCCCCCCTGTGCGCGAGGCCTGGGGCAGTTTGCCCCCCCTGCACCCCCCTCGTGACGGCCCTGCAGATCATCCAGAAAAGCTTTACTTGGGATGACTGTCCGCCACCTGCAAAGTTCGAGAAAAGAACAAGAGGATTTGGGTAGTTTCTGCCCATAAACACCCTTACTTACTACACTAACAATAGTATGTGTTTTTATATATAGCGCTTCATGCTGGATTCCTCATGCTTCTAAGCACTGTAGTAGCTACTCCATTTAATAGTACTCGGTGTATCGACTGCGGAAGAGTGCAGTGCTCAGTCAGCCATGCCACGGGACTCGATCTTGTGAAGTGCAGACTTTTGGCTCCATGCTTGAGGTGAACACTATACTCATGAATATTCACCCCTTCTTGCACTGTCCAATCTATCACCAGTTCAGAAATGTATTTCAGGGTAAACGCTTCCAGGAACCCTTTTTTTCTTTTTATCTTACCCCTTATCTCGCCCAACCCACGGTCTTTGCAGCAAGTTCCTCTTTGCTCTATCTTCACGCTGTCAGTTCATTAATAGTGTGCTGTACAGAGATAAAGGCGCAGCAGATGAAAGCAATGCCTGTGCTCCTGGTTTCCAAAAGTTGCAAAATGAAATAAAAAGTGTAGCCCTAGATTACATAGATCCAGATTAATTAAAGTATTTCCCCTTTAGTGTGAGCAATCTGCTCACCCAAGTAGAGAAACCATAGAATTATAGAAGGGTCGCTAGCAACTACCGGTCCTTCCTTCCACGTGACATCTGACAGACATGGCGCGCGAACCTCAAGGATCCTATTATGCCTTTCGGAACTGCAAGGTGAACACACCCTGTAGTGGAAAGTTAGCCCATGTATAATGTTATATTATGTTGTGCACGCCCCCACTGCGTGTGTTGTCCCCATGGAGCAGCATTGTATTGGGGTGTAGATGGGGAGACTTTAGGGAACCATACACAACATAAAGAATCCCACACCAACGCAGCCCCTAAAGGAACAAAATACCCGGCGGACAAAATGCTGTATTCGTTTTGAATTCCAAAATCCTCTTCCATGATGTCACAGTAGGAGGTCACAACCCCAGGGACGTTTTTATTGGAGGGCAATAGGGGCACTTGCCCAGGGCCCCCACCATGGAGGGGGCCCCACAAGGGTGCCTGATCTAAAGAAGTAACATTCCTTTGTTGACCAGACTTAAATAGCACACACAAGGATATTGCTGGGGCTCTAAACCTATTGCCTGTCCGTTTTGGAAAGTACATTTTACATCAATCAATTCATTATGTAATGCTTTCTGTGTTCACTGTGGTATATATAGTTTGTGTGTTCCTTGCGGCACAACTCCTGTAGCATTCTTTCCTTTCTGTGGGAATTATGTTGATCATGTGCAATAGCCACATTTGAAATGCATACTGGTAAATTGAGTGCCACAATGGTTTAAAGGTTAACTCAGTGTGTTAAGCACTCATTGCAGTGATGTGTTACTATGCAGGATTAGAATAGCACATTCCGGTAAGGCTGGCTGAGCCTTTCCTATGTCTGAAGTTTATAAACCTGCCTGCCCATGTACTTGGTCTTGCAGCACAACAGGTGCTATAATCAGCAATATACCTGCACCAGATAGGGGTTGCTATAAAAACGAACATGTATTCCTTATGGTGAAGGTCTAGAAATTGGTGTGCTCGGTAGGGTGTTGTAAAACCTAGGCAATCGCCTCCAACGATGAGCATAAACTGTTAGTCCAAGAGATGAATAAGTATCAGAATTTGGAACCAAAGCATTCATGCTTGTATCCTATCAATCATCTTATATCTCGTACATTAGTGTGCTGTCTTCTGTGAAGTTTGCCTCCCTGCATGCTGGTGGCATCGTTTAGCCCATTACTTGATCTTTCTTCTTATGTAGGCTATTTGAGTGGAAGGGGTGGTAGACAGAAGGGATTTCCTTCTCAGGGTATGATCTTCAAAACAGCGTCACTCATGGTTTCACTTGCTATAGTGTTGCTTCCACTATAATAGTGAGCATTGATATATTGCACACCACAGGAACGTGTTTCTTTGATCCTAATGGCAACACTATTTGAAAACTATGTCCCATTTATAATCTCAGTCTGTAATGGTACAGACACCTTCCTGGTAGGTTCTAATCTGCATCCACTACCCATGCTATGGTATGTGTAGCTTTCTCCTTCCTTCCAAATGGTCTGCTCTATCCATGCTTGAGCACGTTTGCATTCTGTGAGGCAGCAAATGTGAGATCTCTGTTTATTCTGGATACATGTACCTTTTACATACAGTCCTGAATTAATACTACAGGCTGCATACCTTCCTGGATTCTATTGATATAAAGTCTCCTGTATCTATGCTAGAGCAGAAGTAACCTCTTCCTAGACTGATAAACAAGTAGCATTTGAAGGCCAACATTATCAGTCTGATTAGAGCAAGAATGAAGAGGGTAATGGGACTTAAAGGGAGTAAACATCCTTATTTTTAATGCTGTGAGGCAGCATATCAATTTATGGGTTGTGATTGCGGTGGGAAGGGGGGGCATCTCAGATATTCTTGATCATTTAATTCCTTTAGTTTGGTGGAGGGGGGCCCCAAAGAAGTCTGTGCCCAGGGCCCCAAAAGTGCTTAAGATGGCCCTGCACAACCCTCAGAATAGGAAGTAGCTGCCGATATCGTCCTATGGAAGCCACACATAACTTAAATGCATTTTGCGATAGGCCCATGTCACAACAGGAAAAATGATGTGCTAAATTATTTGAGCATATAGGTTGGCCCTAATGAAACATGCACGTTTCTGTGGAATGCCTTGAGTGGGGGTGGGGGGGGGTCAAGGTGTTCCAGGCATATAAGGATATTATTTGGGGTGTTCTTTCGAAGGCACACCCCATGTTGCATCTTGTGTATGGTCATCTGCCCTGTGGCAGGCTAGGCATCACAAAGCAAGCTGCGATGTTTTTAGTCCCCTGTGCGTTTACTAGCATGAGCGTTTCTGTTTTTTTTGTTTTTACCATGTTCTCCAGTAAAAGTGGTTGAAAATGAAAACGGGGTTTTGGATGAAGACCTTTAAAGCCTGTCACCCGAAATACTGCGCCCTGCGTACATATGGATGGAGCACCGATCCAAGCCCCCCACCTCCCTCTCCCTCCAAGCCCCACATAAATCCAGGGAGCTAATACATATCTGAGCATGGGCGCACACTCCTAATGACCGATGTGTGACTGAAGGTGTGTGGGGGCACATTTTAATACAACGATGGGGGCCTCCTTGCTTAGAGCGAACACAGTGGGGGTACATACAATACAATGGCGACAAAGATAAGGCTAATAGCCCTCGATTGTCACGCGACGGCCAGCCAGCAGGGAGCTTAAACACCAAATGCCTACTGACAAGCTATTAATAATTATTTTTCAGGAAGTGGCTTATGTGAAGGCAACGAGGTGATAACACTTCTGTATACCCCGAGGGAAGTGACGGTGGAAGGGCTCCAGCAAACGCAGCTTGTTCGGCGAGCGCTGCAAAGCTCGCATTCAAAAGCCGTAGATCGAAATATATTTTTTTTAAAATATATTGCTATGTTACAAGACTGCGGACTGACAACATGTGGGCACAGTTGCCGAGCCCTCCCCTAACTCCCCTTTCATTTAAAAAGTTGAAAGGCCCTGTCTGACGCCGCCCCTGGCCTATAAATATAAAGGGGCGACAGGCTGCAGCCACCCGAGCGTAGAGGAAGCCCTGCTCCATGGCGAACCGAACGTAGTCCGCCTTTGTGAATACAGAGACCTGCGTGCATCCCCTGATCCTCGCGATGATTCGTGCACGCCCCACGGCGTGGCTGCTGGCATGTCGCCAGCCTTCGAACATGGCGCCTAACCCACTGAGGCGCACCTACTGTACTGCAAGACTGAGAGACCGTAAACAGGCACATATGGGGGTGCCTTTATGGCATGGGGGTTCTTCCAATGGGGCGTGTAAGGTGTAGACGGAATTTGCAAGAGATAATATGCCCCAAAGACGTTTATTGGAAACTATGCTTTCTCATAACACACCTTAAAAACAAGCTTTGAATGATTATATGGGTGTATTATCTGCAGTGAGTCACAGGTGGTGTCTGCGTTAAAGGCAAAACTCACTAATGAGCTCCGGCAACATTACATCTAAGAACCTCAGAGCGGGAATTCATCCTAGGAGTTTAGCGCCCAGGGGCATGAAAAGGGTGCGGCACAGAGAAGCGCTCTCTGAGACAATTGATGGGCCTTAGGTAGCCTGGTCGGCTGAGTACTTGCTGCATACATCTGAGAGAGCTAGGTAAAAACACATTTATTTCGTCAAAATAATAAGAGACATTATCTTTGAGCAGCTAAGGTAGACCTTATTTTTCAAACATCCCAACAGGTCAGAAACCATGCCACAGAGAAAACAGCGGGTGGTGTTATTATCGACTGCGAATACAAAATATGATTGGGCATAAAGAAAAAAGTGCCCCGCATTTGCATATGGCAGCGCTTGACTTTTCATTAAAAAAAATGCAGAAGAAGTACTTTGGGGAGCATTTATGAGAAGTAGTGAGGCAAGGGGCTCACTTTGAAGCACATTGACCAAAAACATTCCGTAAAATGTACAGCTGCACAGTGCACCAATTCGCCAAACTGGCCTGCGAAATCACCCAACTCTAATCCAACAGACTGGCCATTCGGACCAGAGGCTTCCTGTCTGGCATCTAAATCGGTAATCCCAGGTAGGTCTTAAAGCTAGAGACACTAGACATACCCTGTCTTGTGGTCCCTTTTGGAAGAGGAGCAACGCCAGGTTATAAGTACAAAGAAGCCGGAATGAGGGATTTGTCTCAAGTCACATTTGCATTTAACTATAATGCTAGTTATACACCAGTGAAGTGCCAAACTTTGTTAGGTAATATAGCTAGAAGATGTTTACCCTAAAAACCTTTGAGACGGTCTGTTTAATTTGTGCATTTGAAAGAAGAAGTGTTCATTAAAACTGGTCAAAAATACGATCTGCACAGTCAAGTCATTTATCAAACTGTCCAATTTTTACCCAAAAACGGTCTCACGTTAGCATGTTGGGCCTGAACTTCGACATTGCCCTTTGTCCTACAGGCCAGTCCGGGCCTCTTACACAAAGTCTTATGTAGAAGCATACAAGATATGGAGAAATGTGTAAGGAAACATTCATGCCCTCATTTTATTAATGATATTGAAATAATGGCGAATGCCGCTTAATGGTAAGGGATTTAGCCACCCTCCATGGAGACTGGTCTTGGTTCCAAGAATATAGAATGTTCCGTTTTCAGTGGGCCTCCAATTGACATTAACATAAGAGTCTGAGAAAAATCTGACAGAGCTTGGGGTATAGGCTTATGCTTCTGTGAGCATCACAATTATTTATTTAAATACTGCCCTAATGTTGGCAATGGATTATCCTCTAGGGAATCTTAGCCCCTGTGCCCCCATGCCTAAACCCTGTCCCCTCCCCCCCTCGATAGCAAGCAGAGCTCTCTCCCCAGTACCTCCTAGCCCGAGGCCCACACTTACAGTAAATGAAGAGGACACCAATTTGTGGTAGGAAATGGCTCTACATGCTTCATTAGATATAAGGTAACTTTAAGGTGTCCCATTTCCAACACACAGCTGAAGGACTCCGCCGAGCCGGTGTTCATACAGTTACTATTTGTCTCTCACTTCCAGGATACAATATTCCATGCACGTGGCAGTCATACTGTCTCTTTCTTGTCTTCCCAGGAAAAGCGTCCTCTGACTCAGTGACTGCCCCAATCTGTTCATAGGCAACCCCCTTTGCAATTCTGCTGTCCCTCAGAACTGAACCAATGTTAATGGGGCTAGGTCCTCAGACATACCATGCTTAATTGTTACCCCATAAACAATATATGCCTGAGCCTCTATTCCCCACACAACTTACAGTTACCCACTCCCTGGACCACTCACTTCTATCCTAGCCTGTTGCCTTGTTTCCCCATGTCTCGTGACCTCTTCTGCAATCGTTTCCCAGGTCTCATGACCCATTACAGTCTTACTTAATTTCCCAGCACTCCTGGTCTCTTATACAATTACTTGTTGACCCAAGTCTCTTGAACTATTACACTACTACTTTGATTCCCAGGTCTGTTGACCTTTTACGCAGTTTCTTGTCTCCCCAGGTCTCCTAACTTCCTACAGAGTAATTTGGTTCCCCAGGTCCCCTGACCTCATACACAATTACCTGGTCCCCGGGTCCCCTGACCTCTTACCCCTTTTTTTGCTTTCTCCATGTATCCTGATGTCTTAGCCTGTCACTTGGTTTCCCAGATCTTTTGGCCTTGACCTCTCACATAATTTAGTGGTTCCCAGACATTAAACCTGTTTCTTATCCAACTTGCTTCCCCCACCTCTCACGTTATCCCATATGTTGTGCCAATGCTCGGTGGGGCTGCCGCAGGCATTCAGGCTCCCTCCCGCACAGTGTCCCACAGTAAATGAGGACGCAGATACAGAGGATTCATACACCTCTTTATTCTTTTACCTCTCCTCAACTCCTGGGCCCATCGTTACTTCCCTTTCCTCCAACCTCCTGGGCTCCGCTCCAACAGAAAGACAAGAGCGGGCTTCAGGACATCACAACCTCCCCCTGTTTTATATGCCTTGTCGACCGCATTATCCCATTTCTTCAGTGAGCCAATGAGGTTGTATTCGTGCCCTTTGGGGTCTCTCTTGCCTTACTCTCCAACGCTCCTTCGACCTGCACCTCGCCGGAGTGTCTTGGGAATCGCATTCTGACTCCTCAACATCTTGATATGAGGCGTCAGACTGATGAGTGTCGTCTCCACCTGACTCGTCCCTCTGGGTTCTCCAGACGTACCAACCACTTTCCTGAAGTGTGATGAGTTGCAGGTCACTTGGCGATGATCTCCTTCCGCTGTTACCAGAGATCATTTCTTCCTGGTGATTACTAGAGGGTCTTCATAAAAGGTGGCCACATGTTTGTGGGTTTGGGGCTGCTTCACTACTGCCACATTGACAACCTCCAAACTGGACTCTTTAACCCGACGCTTCATGTGAGCATTCCTTTTCATCTTGTCCGTAATTTCTTCATCTTTCCCCCTCATGTCGCTGTCATCTTTGTAATCTTCGGAGGTATTGTGGTCATATGGTATGCAGGTTTGTACGTTTGGTCCACATATTACTTCTGAGGGCATTTCCCTGTCATGCTATGCACCGTACTGCTGTAGTCAGTGCTTTAGGGATGGTTTTGCACACTTCCTTGCTAATTACATTCATGTAAGAATCAACATATCAAAGACTAAAATCTTGATAGCACAGTCTGCGGTGAGGAGAAGATAAAAGATGGGAACCGGGAGTCTTAACAATCAGAAGATTGATAGGGTTGAGTCCTTTGTGTATCTTGGGATGTTATTAAATAATAGTCAAAATGATGCACCAAGGATAGTTTAGCTCAGAGAAAAAACTAGAAACCTCACAGGGTTTAATTTTATTTATGAGGCATGGTAAGTTTTCAATTCTACCATGAGTAATAACTTTCTATAAAATGAAAGTAGTTGCAATCCTGACCTACAGGGCAGAACACCTTTTTCCAACTTTGTACACAATGTGGCCTGTACTGGAGGGTCTTTTCTGGAGGCGAGTGCTGAAGCTTCCCCCAGGGGACCTCAGTGCAGGCGATAAGATACTAACCAGGCCTTGTTTCGCTATATGTGATGGTCCAGTGCAATGATCCCCAACGTGTAGCTCGGGAGCAAAATGTTACTCGCAGCAACCTAAAATGTTGCTCGCCAGTTGCTTTGAGCAATGGTGTGGAGGTCTAGAAGGAGGTGCTGAGGGAATGAGAGCTCAGTAGCAGTATACCAAGGACAGTCGTAGACTGTGCACAAATATTGGCCAATGAGCCTGCTGTGATTCCAGCTGGCTTATAACAATAAGGTATTTCTTATATAGCAATACACACCCATATGTCTCAGAGCACTGAAATAACAGAAGACATTATTATTATATGGTACTCAATTTATTGACCTCAAAAGGATGAAAGGCTGAGTTGGCCCTGCCGGGATTCGAACCTGCCACAGCAGGCTGCACACAGATATCAGAGCAAGCACGTAGCTCACTGTGCTATTTGACCAGCATATAAGATTTGAGTTTGTTGCCAACATGCTAATTATTTTTCAGTAAATGTCCTTACTTATTATAGCAGCGTCATTGTTACAACCCTGTCATCTTTGTCATCTTCAGATACTTTGCCTACCTGACAAATGTATTCATGAGCAAAATAATGGAACCATGTTTGTGTCCTTGGGGGGGGGGGGTGGGGGTTTCAGCCAACATGGAGGCACACACATAGCTAAGTTACAAGGAACTGAGCTATGTGGTCTAGTCTTTTGGGTGTGGCAGGTCTGGGACTACTTTACCTGGACTACTTTGGGTGTGGCAGGCCTGGGACTATTTTACCTGGACTACTTTACCTGAGAGTATTTAAACCACACCCAAATAGTAGAACATGCTTTGCGTTATTCTGCTGTGGGCAGCGTAACGCTCGCTGTGTCCAGTTCTTTGATGCTAGCTTACCTGAAACCAAGGACCTGCAGAGAGAGAAAGAACACTACGAAACTTACCTGGAACAGTATCCTGTCTTCAATCCATCGCTGACTTCAGTTCCACTCACCTGAAGGTACAAACTCCATCATCCGGCACCGCATGCATCCTGGAATACCATAACCTGAAAAGAGGAGAAAGAAAGACAGCATTAGTAAGCGTTTACTCACGTTTCCTCCCGAATGAAGAAAGCCACACAATTCTTACCTGGGTAGTCATCTCCTGGTCAGTATCATTGCTGGAACATTACGTTGCTCGGTGAGAAACATCGCAACCTGCAAGGAGAGAAAAGACACAGGTTAGCAATAGAAAAGGCGAAACAGCACTGCGCATCGTGCATTACTCACTGGACAGCATTGCGCACACCGCGCTTTTGCCTACCGGCCCATGCTCATCTTCAAACTGCATGACAACACCAAAATACCTTTCCATACCTAAAAGGAAAGAAGCAAGACATTATTATTTGAACTAAGAGGAACATAAGAACTGCATATAAAGACTGTAAAGCAGCAAACCTACGGAGTCGCAGCAGGCCTGGATTCCCACAGGGGGGCTTGCACCAGTGAAGTAACTTGGTTGCTGCTCGTCCCCCACATCTACGCGTCAGTGCCACGAGGAACAGGACGGAGAATCCACCTTTTACAATATTAAGGTAAGGAGAAGGCCTAAGGGGGAGGGAGGAGTTGAGGCCAAGGGAGGTGGGAAAACATAAAGACAATCTGGTATTGAATCCAGCTCTCCTATATTGCAGACCCATCTTTAACCAGAGGCCTTACCAAGGGACCGGGAGAGGGTTTGAGATTGCAAATCATCCAACCAGGGCTGGGTGGCGTCCCCGTGGATACCAGGTGAGCGTAACAGAACGCAAAGACTCAATAATATTATCCACCTGGGCGTCATGGAGACTTCAGAGACTGACCAGTTAGTTCAGTAGTTGGGAAAATTACGCGCTGAAGTACATTCAGCCAGGCAAGAAACCAACGCTCTTAGGAGGGATTTGATTGTTACTAAGGATCATACTGACGAAATAAGTAGACAATTGCTCCAATCACAGGCAGGACAGACCCCATTGCCTGGTAACATTCCGCCAGCACCTGTACCAACTTCTTCCACCAATCCAGTACAAATAACTCTTCCTGCCAGTTCCTTTAGCTCCACCTGAACGATTTACAGGGGACCCCAAGAAGTATGCAACGTTCATGAACCAGTGTCATCTTCATTTCGTTTGCAGACCTGGGGCTTTTCCTAACGACCAAGCGCAGATTGCTTTTGTCTTGTCATATCTGAGTGGCAGTGCTGTGGATTGGTCGGTACCATTGGTAAGTCAGGATAACCCGTTGTTACATGACTTTGCGGGTTTCCAGATGGAAACTGAAAAACTCTTTGCTCGTCATACTCAAGGCCAAGCATTAGACAACAATCTTTTGTCACTCCGTCAAGGAAGTCAAGACTTGCTTACATATGTAGCAACATTTTACAGACTAGTCGTTGAAGCTGGGTGGCCTGAGGAAAAAAGGACCACACTATTTCATTGGGGTCTACGAGGGGAACTAAAGGATGTCCTTGCTCAAGTGGTTAACCCACCTAAAGACTGTGGAGAATTCATCAACCTTGTGGGGCAATTAGATCACAGATTACAAGACCGAAAAGCGGACCGGATAAGGTTAGACACTCGAGCTGTGTATGTCCGGTCAAAGGATAATGTTCCACGTACATTGGAAAACACGGTAGAACCCACACAAATCGGAGGTGTACGGCCCCCTTTAACTAAAACTGAAAGAGACAAGAGAAGGCAACAGCAATTATGCTTATATTGCGGAAAATCAGGCCACTTCCTCAAAGAATGTCCAGTGAAACCACCAAGGAGAACTGTTGGAGCCACAGAGAAGGAAGATAATAACAAGGAGTCGGAAAACTACCAAGCCCGGCAATCGTAGAGGCCCGCTTGTGAAACGAGAAGGATGAGCCACAGACCTCTTACTTTGCATTACCAGTAATTTTGATCAATCGCCAACAACCGTCTCGGATGCATGCTGTCGAAGCATACATAGACAGCGGAGCAGTTGGGAATTATGTAGACCAAGATCTGGCAGCAGAGATGGGGCTTCCCTTATCCTCTAAGTCGACTACTGAAAAAGTTACTACTGTTGATGGGATAGAAATAGCTTCCGGACCAGTAACCCTATGTACAGCAGCACTAACCCTACTGTGCCAGGATGGACACTGAGAATCTATTGCATTTGATCTCATCAAAGCTCCTCAGTTTTGACTAATCTTAGGGATGCCATGGTTGGTAGCTCACAACCCTCTAATAGATTGGCGTGCCAAGAAGTTGGCCTTTTCCGATGATTGTGCTCACACCTGTTCTTACCAAGAAAAGGGGAAAACAGACTTATGTACATCTGCCACTCCCAGTGCGGCGGCGATTGTACTAGGTGTGACTGTGACTAGTACTCTACCAAATGAATACCAAGATTTTCAAGACATGTTCCAGAAAGAACAAGTCAATACTCTACCACCGCACAGGCCCTGCGATTGTCAGATCTACCTCATACCTGATGCGCAAATTCCTTGTGGTCAAATCTATGCACTTACTGAATCAGAAAACCTCCATTTGAAATCTTATCTCGATCAGTACCTGGCAAATGGATTTATCCGCCCATCTAAATCACCGGCAGCCAGTCCCTTATTTTTCGTACCAAAGAAGGGAAGAGATTTGAGGACTTGCATCGACTATCGCGCATTAAACCAGATCACAGTAAAAAAACGTTATCCACTGCCCCTTATTCCCCAATTATTGGATCAAGTCAAAAACGCCCAAATCTATACCAAACTGGAACTTAGGGGGGCGTACCATCTTGTTTGAGTGAAGAAAGGAGACAAATGGAAAACCGCCTTTCGTACCAAATACGGCTTGTATGAATACCAGGTTATGCCTTTTGGACTTTGCAACGCTCCTGCTGCATTCCAGTACTTTAGGAATTATGTTTTGCAGGAGTTAATCGACGTTTGACCCTATCTACATTGATGACATCTTAGTGTATTCTGCTACAAAAGAAGATCATGTCAAGCATGTCCGTTCCGTCCTTACTAAACTCCACCAACATAAACTGTATGCTAAACTCGAAAAATGCTCTTTTCATGTCACCGAAGTGGAGTTCCTCGGTTTTATCCTCACACCGAAAGGTATCAGAATGGATAGGAACAAGGTAGATGCCATTCTTAACTGGCCGTCACCAACTTCATTTAAAGGAATCCAGAGTATGTTGGGCTTTGCAAACTTTTACCGATGATTCATCCCAAATTTTTCCCAAATAGTGCATCCAATTACATCACTATTGAGAAAAAACAATAAAAAGGTCCATTGGACCGAAGAAGCAGAGAAGGCCTTTCAAGAACTTAAGAAAAAATTCACTTCTGCTCCAGTTCTACGGCATCCTCGCCCAGACCTCCCTTATATAGTTGAAACAGATGCCTCTAGCATGGCTATAGGAGCTGTTCTCTCACAAAGGGACCCAGCAACTGGCCAGTTACACCCTGTGGCCTTCTGGTCACGAAAATTCTCACCCCCCGAACTCAACTATGCTATCACAGACAAAGAACTCTTTGCTATGAAATCAGCTTTCAAGGCATGGCAACACTATGGCCCTCATTAGGACCCAGGCGTTAAGGGGTTTACAGCGCCGTAAACGGCGCCGACCCTTAACGCCTGATTCCAAGGTCCCTTTGCGGGATGGTGATTTTAACGCCTGCTTTTTGCAGGCGTTAAAACCCATGCCGCAAAGGGACCTTGTTGCTAATTACGCCACCGTAATTTACGGTGGCGTAATTAGCGCCTTTCCCCATTCCCATTATGCCCTATGGGGCAAAAATGGGAATGGGGAAGGGTAAAATGGGAAATGGGGATTTACCGCCCCACTCACCTTGGAATGGGGCGGTAAATCCGCCAACCACCATGGCGTAAACGTAGTTTACGCCATGGTGGTAAGGGTACGACCCAGGCGGTAACTTACCGCCTGGGTCGTAATGAGGGCCTATCTCCTTGGTGCTAAACATACTTTCACAGTCATAACTGATCATCGAAACCTGCAATACCTAAAAACAGCAAAGGCTCAATCATCCCGTCAACTGCGGTGGGCTCTTTTCTTCGCTGAATATGACTTTGTGATCACCTACCGGCCAGGAGTCCGAAACGGAAAGGCTGACGCCTTGTCCCGCATGGGTCTTGATGAAAGGGTATACATAACTCCAGATCCAGTAGCCATCATTCCAGAAGACAAACTCCTGGGTCTTACGACAACATTGACACTGGGTGAACTCCAAAACAAGATCCAACTCTTAATGGATCCCACTTTCTCACAAGAGTGGTGTACTCAAGGAGAACATTACACCATTAAAGACCAGTTACTATATTTTAGGAACCGTCTATACTTGCCAAGTAAAGATTTACAAGAGCAGGTTATTTCGGGTTATCACGACTCCCTGATTGAAGGTCATCCTGGAATTGCCAATACTCTAGCTAAAGTAAAACAAAACTATTGGTGGCCCACATGGCATAAAGACATCATACAATTTATCCAATCTTGCGGTGTGTGTGCACAAAACAAGTCCCAAAAGCAGAAACTAGCTGGTCTTCTCCAACCATTGGAATTTCCTCCCGCACCATGGCACACACTGTCCCTTGATTTCATTACAGATCTACCTCCCAGTCAAGGATTCAACACCATCTTAGTAGTTGTAGACTTGTTCTCTAAAATGGCGCACTTTATTCCTTTTAAGGGTCTTCCAAATGCATCCAAATTTAGCAGTGGTACGGCTACATGGCTTTCCATCGGTCTTGATCTCAGATCGAGGTAGTCAGTTCGTATCCAACTTCTGGAGGAAATGCTGTTCAATGGCCCAAATTGACATTCGATTATCCACAAGTCAGCATCCTCAAACAGACGGCCAAACAGAAAGAACAAACCAAACCCTCGAGCAATACTTACGTTGCATGTTACATCAAGTGGAAAGAAATTGGAAGGACTTGTCATGGATAGCTGAATATGCCTATAATAATTCATTACATACCAGCACTGGACAAACCCCTCTCTACACTATATATGGTAGACATCCACGTACTTTAGAATTGGATCTCCCAACCCCTTTGGAAATGCCAACGGTTAAAACCCTACATACGACTATTTCACAGTCCTTCAAAGAAGCAGCAGAACATTTACTCCAAGCCAAGAACAGACAAAGGAATTCGCTGACCATCATCGTAGTAAAGCCCCTGACTATCAAATTGGAGACAAGGTCTGGTTAGCATAAAAATATGTGCCCATAAAAGGGACTCAGACTTTTCATCCCCAATATCTGGGACCTTATTCTATTGAATCCATAATAAATCCAGTGGCAGTTAAATTAGCCCTACCACCCACTATGCAGATTCATCCTGTGTTTCACGTATCACTCCTGAAACCGGTACAACCCGGTATTCGGGTTACAACACCGCCAAAACCAGTATTAGTTGACGGAGAACCAGAGTTTGAAGTAAAGGATATCCTAGACTCAAAATACACCAGATCCAAACTATACTACTTATTTGATTGGAAGGGATACGGCCCTCAAGACAGATCATGGGAACCTAGTGAATACATCCATGCACCTTGCTTAATTAAAAAGTTCCATCAGAATTACCCAGCCAAACCAGGACCAGGCAGAAGTGCCACTGAGAGAGGGGCCTTGGGGGGGAGGGCTGTCATGGCCCTTGCCCCTGGCCCTCACTGGCAAGTCAGCCTTCCAGTTAGGGCCAGGTCAAAGGCCTAGAAACCTCATCCAAGACTCTCTTGGAGTCAGTCCTGCCGGCTTTGGCGCCAGGCTCATAACCATCATGAAGACCAACATTAGAATGGGACTATTTACTTGGGACTATTTAACTTGGGGGGGGGGTTCAGCCAACATGGAGGCACACACATAGCTCAGTTACAAGGAACTGAGCTATGTGGTCTAGTCTTCTGGGTGTGGCAGGCCTGGGACTACTTTACCTGGACTACTTTGGGTGTGGCAGGCCTGGGACTATTTTACCTGGACTACTTTACCTGAGACCATTTAAACCGCACCCAAACAGCAGAACATGCTTTGCGTTATTCTGCTGTGGGCAGCGTAACGCTCGCCGTGTCCAGTTCTTTGATGCCAGCTTACCTGAAACCAAGGACCTGCAGAGAGAGAAAGAACACTACGAAACTTACCTGGAACAGTATCCTGTCTTCAATCCATCGCTGACTTCAGTTCCACTCACCTGAAGGTACAAATTCCATCATCCGGTACTGCATGCATCCTGGAATACCATAACCTGAAAAGAGGAGAAAGAAAGACAGCATTAGTAAGCGTTTACTCACGTTTCCTCCCGAATGAAGAAAGCCACACAATTCTTACCTGGGTAGTCATCTCCTTGTCAGTATCATTGCTGGAACATTACGGCGCTCGGCGAGGAACATCGCAACCTGCAAGGAGAGAAAAGATACAGGTTAGCAATATAAAAGGCGAAACAGCGCAGCACATCGCGCATTACTCACCAGACAGCATCGCGCACACCGCACTTTCGCCTACCGGCCCATGCTCATCTTCAAACTGCATGACAACACCAAAATACCTTTCCATACCTAAAAGGAAAGAAGCAAGACATTATTATTCGAACTAAGAGGAACATAAGAACTGCATATAAAGACTGTAAAGCAGCAAACCTACGGAGTCGCAGCAGGCCTGGATTCCCACAGGGGGGCTTGCACCAGTGAAGTAACTTGGTCTCTGCTCGTCCCCCACATCTACGCACCCCTGCCACGAGGAGCAGGACGGAGAATCCACCTTTTACAATATTAAGGTAAGGAGAAGGCCCAATGGGGATGAAGGAGTTGAGGCCAAAGGAAGTGGGAAAACATAAAGACAATCTGGTATTGAATCCAGCTCTCCTATATTGCAGACCCATCTTTAACCAGAGGCCTTACCAAAGGACCGGGAGAGGGTTCGAGAGTGCAAATCATCCAACCAGGGCTGGGTGGCGTCCCCGTGGATACCAGGTGAGCGTAACACCCCCCCATAGGACAAGCTTTTTCTTTAAGAGCCAGTTTGAGTTGAGTTAATGTGCCAAATTGAGTTATATCCCACCCCCTGTCCAAATGTACAGTGCCTTACAACCCATGTACAACAAGTATTTTTCTTTAGCAAGGGAGGCTACAATCGCACTTACACTGAAACTCACTTTATGATTAGCAGAAAATCCCAGATGTGCTTTAAAAAAAGAAGTTAAACTTTTTAACTTGCCAGACACCTCCAAACTGAACACCCCCAATTCAGCTCATTAGGTGCTACTAGGTATATCTGCAGGGAGACCTTTTATTTGGCACATTAATTTTATTTTTCAACCCCTCCAGAACATGACAGTTTGAACCACCCTAGATTTCGCTGCCATACAAATCATGTAACAGACTTTTGCCTTATATACCTTCAGGCACTTGTCCAATCAGAATGCCCCACAACTGAAATCAAAATGTAAAAAGCTTATAATTCTTAATTATGCCCTTTTAGCTGTCTTTGTAAAATTATTGACCCAAAAACCGCTCTTTGAGAAGAGAAGGCTCAAATAAAAATGAGACCATCTCCTCACTTCTACAGTCATTTAAAAACTAGTTACAATGTTTCATCCGTTTCGTGAACACCATTACTTTTGTTTTTATCATATTTAATTTCAAACTATAGTTCCCAAAATAGTAATTTGTGTTTAGCAGGCCCTGTTGGAGACCTGCTCAGGTTAAGTGCAACATAGGTGTGTCTTCGGCATTAACAAGCATGCTATAAAATGTACCCTGCAGAGAGGTAGGATAAACCTTCCTAAGAGTTGTACAAGAATCAATGTCTGAAAGGAATACATTGGGGCAAATTACATCCCTGCTTTTCACCTTTTTTTGGTGGAGGAAAACAATGTATAATTCCCTGATCTTGTATATCGGACAGACGGCAAGATATCTCCGTATCACAGTTGGATAAGATTTGATAAACCATTAAGGACCCCAATACAATGTAAATTTCACCACACTGTGTTTCTATCAGTCAAATCAAATGCTATCTCCAAATCTGAAAAAAGCCAAAAATAATCTCCCTCCTTTGACCATACCGTATTTCTCTATGATCGTGCTTGGAGTGAAGCAGTTGTCCACTGTTCTAAGCCCTCCCCTGAAACCTGTTTGGGAGGTCTTCAAGATATTGTTACCTTGAGTCCACTCCTCCAGTCTGAGCAACAAACATTTGGAGACGATCTTACTGGCAATATCCAGTGAGAGAATCGGCCTATAACTGTGGGGGGCTGCGGGGTCCAAGGACTATTTGTACAAGAAGATGGCATAATGCCTGTCTCGACAACTGCATTAAACATAAAACAATTTGGTGTCCTTTGAAAAAGCTCCCATTGTTTCTCAAATTCTTTTTTGTGTCTCCTTTGGTATTTTTATGTGCCTTTTTTAAAATTGAATTAGTTGAAATTAATCAACTTTACAATATCATTACATTAAAATGTACACATTCATTCCAAAACCAAGACATATTCAAATTCATTTTTCATATACATATTCATATACATGTTCATAATCATATTGAAACTATACATATATATACACATTATTGAATCAAGAATCAGACAAAGGACAGAAGAAAAAAACAAAATACAAATTATCAATCTCATGCCATCACATTCCATAATCTAAGTCTAAATACCATATCCATATGGACATATTTCTAGAAACAGTCATCAATAACTTCTAGCAACGGACCAACATAGTTACTACTTGATTAAAGAGTAGAGATTTGTGCAACAATCACATTCTGGAACACTATGAACTGGAATCTGGTACCAGTTGTAAGCTTGTTAGAAAATTCACTGTGGCCAATTGAATCGGTAGTTGAGAGCAACTCATAATAGTAGACCAACACACCTCAAGATTCCCTAGATATTTACAATGCTTCGCAAAATGAATTTGTCTACTGTTCCTCAGGCACAGACACTGGGTTATCAGATGTTCTAAAGTCTCAGGAACCCCTCTTATGGTACAGAAGAGGCAGAAGTTATCACTAGGCAACATTAGATGCCGTTTTGTCAGCACCTCTTTTGTGTGCCACAGGTTAAACCGTAAAAGTATAATTCCGAGTCTATAGGCTGGTGTAGGTGCTCTCAACAAATAGGGAGGAAGGATGCGCAATATTTTTGTGTGGAAATCTACTAGCGTCACCTCCTTGATAATGCATACATATATCACAAGTATTAATCCAATCGGCAGAATATAACTTCTGTTTCGCTTTATCAGGATTTGAGACCAACAATTCAATGGTTATATCAGCAGTGCCCAAAGTTTGACAGACCTTATTTACCCGGGTTGTCATGAACCGATCTATTGTTCCAAACATATAAACACAAAGTAACTGCAATGTAACATCGTCATTGGTTGATATGAGACATTTCCTGAAAGACGGAGCAGAGTCTCCAGTTATAGAGTGCTTGAGGGAAACAAGACCCAGTTCGTACCTAATCCAGGCATGCGGCACACAACCTGGCAGAAGGAACATTTTTTTCCAGAATCTGGATTCCCAACGGTTAAATTGAAAAAGAGTAGAAATTGGGAGGGCTTCCAACCCATATAGAATTGCTGGGATCGCCTTCTGGTTCCAATGTGACCACGCTGCCTTAATGGAGAATTTTACATATTTGAACATGATTAACTTTGTTTGAGCTATGGCTCTGTCAAGTTTCCTCTCCACCCACTCCAGCTGGGTTCTCACATTATTAACACCGTCAAAACACATTCCCAGGTATGTATAATGTGCCACTCTTTGCAGTTCTACCTGATAGATTGACCAATGATATCGTTTGGAACCATCACTTGTTGGGGTGTACACAACAATCTGCGTTTTCTGGGTGTTGACTCTTAGTTCATTCCAGTGGATATATGTCTGAAAGGCTGCCAGAAGATTTAGAAGGCCCATTTGAATTTTGGAAATCAGCACCAAATCATCTGTGTACATCAAAGCCTTAATGGCATGCTTGCCCAATTTTGGAGAATCTGAGACGGCTTGAGAAACACATATTTAAGGTCATATATGAAATAATTAAAGACAGATGAAGCCAGCAAACACCCCTGTTTAAGTCCGCGTGCTGTTTTGATTGGTGTTGACAACACTCTGTCTAGTGAGAGCCGGACACAAATCGATGTGTCAGAGTGCAATGCATGAATGATTTCAAATAATGTAGTTGGACATTGATCTCTGACAAATTTTTTCAATAATAGCACTCTCGAGATTGAATCGAACGCAGAGTGTAGGTCTACGAATGAGTATGCTGGTTGTTTCGTTGCATGACACTGCGCTTTAATTGGATTCAAACATAACAGTTTAATGTGCGTGCCCATGCCCGGGACAAAACCTGTTTGGCACGGATCGCGTAGATGGTTTGCCTTGGTCCAGGCATTAAAATCCTGCAACACAAGTTTTGTGAAGATCTTACCAGGGGTGTCCAGCAGGGTGATGGGCCAGTAATTCTGAGGCAAGGAGCGATCTCCCTTTTTAAAGATGGGAATAATTACTGATGTTTTCCATGACGCCGGCACCTTCCACATTTTCACTGTTAATCGAAAAATCTGATCTAATACGATCGCCCACTCGTGAACATTTGATTTTAGTGTAACGGTAGTGATGCCATCAGGTCCAGCCGCTCTACATGTACTTGCTTGTCGTATAAGCCCTTCAATGCTTGTTGGAGAAAACTCCAAAGACCAGCCAGCTCCACTTGGACAGGCCAGTTGCGTTTCCACAAAATCAGGATCAGCATATAGATCAGCAAAATACTCAACCCATTTATCTTCTTGGACAGCCATAAATTGTGCATCAGCTTGTGGATTACCAGCTTGATTATTCAGTAGCATCCAAATCTGCATGGAATTTTCGTTCGTCATTGCGCTGGCCATGTGTTTGCTGTCGTGTTGTAATATAATGTGTTTTCTTGATTTAACCCAATTTTGTATACACACATTTCGCATGGTTCAGATCTTTTTGACATGATATATTATCTGCCGCTAAAATGATCTTTCTTTCCGATAGGCAGCACGTGCAGTTTGTATATCATGATCAAAGACATGCTGATGCTTCACACAAGCTGTTAACAGCCCGGTGATGGTATTAATTAATGGTAGCAGTAACTCTGTTTAATGTACTGGTGTGGCCGCTCTTGCGTTGTTTTCCAGAGACTGTCTATATGCCGACACCTTCGTATCCGACCATTTTAATCGATTATTTGCAGAAGTAATGCCCACTGATGGTTTGTACAGAGTTTTCTAACCTGAACACAGTCTCCTGTAATGGTTAATGATAACAATTTATGATCACTATTTGACGATTCATAAAGGATCAGGCTCTTAACCTGTTGAAAGAGTAGAGTGTCTCCATAAATGTAATCAATCGTGCTCATATTGCTATTTCTAAACCATGTGGTGGGAACAGGTACATCACCGCTTACAGCTCCATTGACCATGTGGAATTGTCTTTCTTTCATAAATGACATCCATTTTCGGACGTCTTTATTTTGACGATTTGGATTCCAGCAATCTAGGTTTAAGTCTCCTAGAATAATAGTGTGTGTTATGTTGATTGCAGTGTTGACTAAATGCAAAATTCTATTTAAAGCCTCGTAAAAAGCCTCATCTGGCATAGCCACCGGGTTGCAATACAAATTGGCTAGAGCTATAATCCATGTTCCAACTTTAATTTTTACCAGCTGAATAAATGCACTTTCTGTCGCCCACTCGCTAATTGTCAGGCCCATTTTCAAGTTCACTGCGACCAACAGATCTGACGAAGGACGTCCTCCTGTTAACAATGCAGGGAGCAAAATGACATCAAAACCATCCCAAATTGGAATAGAGGTCAACCAAGTTTCTTGGAGGGCAATGATATGTAATGCCACCAGAAACCTTTGGAGTGAGAATTGCAAATGGGAATGGCCTCTGGAATTCCAGCTTGCGATGTTCAAAACTGTTGGATGGGGCAGCTTTTGTGGTTATTTATGAACCCCCATTGAGAAGCACCCTTCTCTACGCTCGATGTTATGTGTACTTTGATAAATGTTGGGTTTTGGAACAACACTTTGTGGTTCGATGGTCGAACACTCTGGATCTTCTGCCAACAAAAAACCCATGTCGAACAATCTCATTTTTTCTTGCCAAATTAAATTGGCCACAACCCCTGACGGTATCCACAATCTGATTACCGGATTAGTGAACTGAGAGATTAATTCAATTTGTTCAATGTCATTTGAGGACACATCTTGGAGAGTTCTCACATCGCTAAAGATGTTCAACACACTTTTCCGATTCAACACATAGGAAGGGAAATCCCCTTCTCTACATTTCATAATGAAAAATTGTGAGTTCCCCTGTTTTTGCTGTATTGCTTTAGGTGTAGTGGGCAGAGAGGCAGCAGACGGGATGTTGTGCACATGGGTATTCTGTATGTTTGATGTCCTCATGTTATGCAGAGTTTCATGTGTAGTCACACCTGCAACCAGTGGATGTAAGGGATACATATTTGCTCCCTTCTCCCCTTGTTTAGGTTGGCCATCAAACACCACTTGAGGAGGAAATGCAGAATTTACAACATCGCGTTATGATAGGTACGCATCTATCATTTGTTTGATAGATGCAACCATAGACTGAGACTGCTTATCGCTGGTGTTTGCACTCGGTTTAATATCTGTCTGCCTCATCACCACTTTATTAGGCAACGGGACAGTAGGTATTCTCTGTTCAGCAATTGTTGCCAACCTCAATGAGTCAACAAGTTGGTTCAGGGGCGAGTGTACAGGTGGGCAAACAGAAGGGACAGTTGTCTTCCCTGATGCATTGTCAGTCATATTAGGCATTATTTGTTCTTTCCTTGCAGACATTTGTAAAGCAGTACCATTTGTGCCATAGTTAGTGATTGCTGTGGAAAGGGTGGAAGGCGTAACGGTGCCACCAATGGCCTGAAAGAATGCATTCAAGGTGTGTTTTGGCTCTTTAATGCTAGGAATATTTTTTGTTTTCTTTGATATAGCCCTCGGCCCCTTCAATTTCGTTCGCTTGATATTTTTCTTTTGAGGTTAGTTACCAGGCTTTTGGTTTGGTATGGGAAAATGCACGTTAGAGTCATCTTCATTCCCCAATTGTGCATCGTCCGATGAGAGATCGATGTATGAGCAATGTTTAACCAAATGTGAAAGCTCAACTGCTAAAGGACCCTCCATCGGCCGAATGATCTCTACTATGACTGGCAAGGCCGGAACATGCACCACATCTTGTGAAGCTATGCCCGGGATGAGTTCGACCTGAGGAGTGTCCATCCCCATACACCCCACGCGGTGATCAAGCTCATTCATTCTTACACATTTTTGGCTAAGATCAGACAAAAGTTTGTGGTTTGCATGCAGACCGCATGTACATTCTTCCAACAGTCTGTTTTGTTTTACTAGCATATTGTCTAAGGTTTCAAACAGTCTGAAAAGGCTTAGTACCGAGTTATTGATTGCTGCTAAAGCCAATTCCATCATGGCGGGTTTGGGTGAGCTAGTGATTTTACTTTCACTGATCAATGATATGTTTCTGCGTGCCCTAGGCTGCACAAATGAAGGAGAATAAGACTGTGAGAGCGAAATAGAAGAAGAAATAGATTCTGCCACGCCCTTACAGACCTCAATCGCCTCCATAATGGTGATCAGAGACTCTCATTGGCTGGCATAAATCGAAATAGCAGAACTATCACCCACATCAGATGGAAAAGGAATGGGCGACAGTGCTAACGTCATACAATTAGCATTTTGAGTACAGTGTGGTTTAACTGAATCCAAGATCGTTTGATCAGAGAGTGTGAGGCTCCTAAAGGCCTTCCCCCTAGAGACCCCTTATTTCTGTGCAATATTATATGGGGCCATGGTACAAGAGGCCCATTAACAACACGAGGCGAGACCGGAGGCCCACACTTTAAAGAATTAGCAAATGTACTGACCGGTGCGGCCCCGACCACCCTTTGATCTCACCCCCTATTATTACAAGGGGTTAGCATGATTGCAGTACGTGTGGAATGTAACGTTTTTGCTGTTTCTGCTATTGCTGCAAAATTTGCAAAACCCATTGGCATGTTTGATTTCAGTGTATACATTTAAATAGCGCAGTCAGGCAAGTTGACAGCACAGAAAACAGATAAAAATAACAGATGACCACTCCCACCCTTCACCACCTTGAACACAAAATGATTCAGGCACAACTCAAACCTAAATCCTTCAATCTGCAAACTCTGCTGCAATTCAAGCCCTGGAGCCGCACACGGAACCACCGCGGCGAAGCAGCAAAGCGGTACTTATATCGGTACTTGCCCGTGTGCGCGCACTGTGCGCGTGTGTGCACAATATATAGGCAAGTTCAAAGTTTGTGGCAGGAGCCAATCCCTGATGGTCCAAGGCGGGACAAGCTCAATCAGATAATCACTGTTTTATTCTGAAACAGTAGCCAAATCCAGGTAAATCCAACAGACACTGGAGCAAGGATAGTAAGGGTATTTGCCATTTTGAAACTATAAATCTGACCAGCCATGTACATACCACTCATTAAATTGTGGCTCAAATTTCTTTTCGCGATTCTTAATTCTGCATCAAACCATGAGGCATCCCTTTCTATAGCCTGGACCTCCTGAACTTGGGGATGCTGTTTGTCAATAGCACTGTCCCTGGTAGTTTCAATGAAAGACTCAAAGCTGACACATTCCTTTGTGGCCTATGAACTGTTTAACAGTTTTAAGAGAATATCTTAATTTCTTGTGAATTAGTAATTATTTCCAATGCCTCCTTGTCGAGCTTAGGTATCGCCAAACAGCCCCTCTGGCCGTTGGGCATCTTCTTCGTGGTGCCTACCCTGGCCATTGGAAAATTAACTCAAGAGGATAGTGTTCACTCTTTGTGTATTCAGAAATGTAAAATTTCATAACATTCCTGAAGAAAAAACAACCCACAATAGAGTAATCAATGCTGATGTTGTATGATTAGGAATGCACAATTTGCCACTAAAGATCCCAGAAACCCCCTGGGCAGAATCCCAAAGTACACCTGAACATCAGTGTTTCGTTTGCGACCAATTTTAATGTCCAAACATTAGTATAACATTTCTTTAAAATATTTTACTCGAGAACCTGAAATGAAACCCCTGGTAATGTTTATTTAGTCTTGATTAACAACTTGACTGGTCCTATGTGTCTCTAAATGTACTACTGACCACCCAATTCCCTCACAAATTCCTGTAAACAACCACTTAATGTCATGAACCGCAGAGTGCGCCCCTTTTGGGCTTCCTGGTCCTTGTCACAACGGGGCTTGCACTCCCTAATACTCCCAACATGGCCGCCCAGCGTGAAAACCATTTCTTGCTCCACGTGCTGGATGTAGCCTATTCTATTAATAGACCACGCCCTCCGCGGCTCTGCACGTCTCAATGCTATTGCGAAGTAGCGACCAGACGTGTGCTCCGTAGTTCGCAGTAATTGTTTCCTTGTTTCTGTCCTTCTAACCCGTTCCTCGCCCTTCCCTTCCTTCTTACCTCCTGGACTCGTGTGCTATTGTGCTTCTCCCGTTTCCCGGATTCCTGGATCCCGTGCCCCGGAACTTGAACGCACTCTGGAGTTGCAAGAGACTCAGGCAGCCTTGTTCAAGACCAGGTTCGTCCGCAAGAAGGCATCGGCCAAGGACACCAGTAAAGAACAGACCCAGGTGAGAAGGGGGGAACTCCTTGACAGTTTGAGACGCCACCCGACCAAACTCGGTATTGACATGGAGGCTGCCGTGCAGGACCTGATGCGTCGTATGCAAGAACTATCAACCGAGGTACAGAATCTAAAGGCGGAAAACGCTGCTCTCAAACAATTGGTCCTATCCCGGGATTCTGCCACAAAAGAAAGTGTCTTGCTGGGCGGCATTGTGGACAAATTTGATGGGTCCGCAAAAAACCTTCGTGCATTCCTGGATTCATATTTGGTCCACTTTACCTTTAAGCCCTATTACTTTTCGACTCCCAGGGCCAAGGTGGGCTTCATAATTTCTCACCTTTCCGGGAATGCCTTAACCTGGGCTACTCCCCTCGTTAACTCCGGTGATGCCCTCTTAGACGACTATGACGGGTTCATACAGGCCCTTAAAAACATGTTTGATCGCCCTGAGCAGGTCTACAGTGCCCAGGAACGCCTGTTAGACTTTCAGCAAGGTTCCCAGGATATGCTCACTTATGTGACCCGATTCAAACAATTGGCCAAGGAATCTGATTGGTCCCCTGAGGTGAGCTTCACCCTGTTCAGAAGAGGATTGAACGACGAGATTAAGGATGAGTTGGGCAGAGTGGCTCGACTAAACTCATTCCAGGCACTAATGGACCTTGCCATGCAAATAGACTTTCGTATCCAGGAAAGGAAGACAGAAAAGAAAAGATCCAGAGGAAATTCTCCCAAGGTGTCCTTTGAGAGCACCGTCAGAACGGACACAAACCCAGGCTCAGTCACGGAACCAGAACCCATGCAGATTGGAGCCTTCAGTGGACCCATATCCCCGCAAGAGAGGATGAGAAGGATTCATACAGGGTTGTGCATGTATTGCGCTTCGGACAAACATTTGGTTAGGGAATGTCCTCTAGCCCCCCCTCGGCGTTCGGGAAATGCCAGCTCTCGATCCTAGATGGAGCAGGGCTTCGGGAAAGAGATGTTTGCTCCATATCAATTCCATCCTTGGACAAAACAATTTGGTGATATTATAGGCCTTCCTATCACCCTCCAAGAATAAAATCTATTCCATTTTGGCCTTGGTACACTGCAGAGCTATGGGAATATTCATTGATCAAGATTGGGTCGCTAGTCACCAGATTCCGTACGAGACATGGAGCACCATGCAGCCTGTGGAAGCCATCGACGGAAGACCCCTCACTTCAGGGCCCATAAGCCTGCAGACCAAGGAGATCCAGCTTTCAATAAACCACCATCAGGAGCTGATTAGGTTCGACATCATTAAGTCAGCTCATTACCCCATGGTATTGGGTATGCCCTGGTTACAGAAACACAATCCGTATATCAACTGGACAGCAGGATCCCTATTCCTAGGCTCAGAGTTTTGCATGTCTCACTGCCTATTCCTGGAACCTTTGTTAACACCCCCAAAGGAACCGCCTAGAGATCAACAGACACCACCCATGGTTTCCAATATCATACAAGTCCCTGAGGCCTATCAAGGATACACTGATGTGTTTTCGACTGCCATTGTCCAGGCCTTACCCCCACACAGGTCTGAAGACTGCGCAATAGATACTGAACCCTCAGCAGTGATTCCCTTCGTCAGGATGTTCATCCTTTCCGAACCTGAGAAAAAGGCCCTCAGAGAATACCTGGATACCAACCTTGAAAATGGCACCATAAGACCTTCAAAATCTCCAACTGGTGCTTCGCTATTCTTTGTTCCCAAGAAGGATACCAAGGAACTCAGACCCTGCCTCGATTATCGCGGCCTAAATCAATGCACCCTCAAAGACAGGTACCCACTACCCTTGATTTCGGATATCCTGGAAGCCGTGAGAGGTAATATTCACCAAGCTGGATCTCCAGGGTGCCTATCATTTGATCCGTGTCCGGGAAGGGGACGAATGGAAAACCGCCTTTAGAACACCCTTTGGCCATTATGAATATCTAGTCATGCCATTTGGACTAGCTAATGCCCCAGCAGTCTTCCAACGTTTTATGGATAGGCTGTTCTCTGACATGTTGTTTGTCTTCGTCATTGTATATCTGGATGACATATTGATCTTTTCCAAGGACCCTCTAAAGCATGAAGCGCACGTAAAGGCAGGACTACAAAGACTCAGAGGACACAAAGTCTTAGCCAAACCCGAAAAATGCTTGTTTCACGTTACCTCTGTTCACTACCTAGGATTTATCCTTAGTCCAGAGGGAATTGGTATGGACCCTTCAAAGGTAAAGGCCATCCTGGCCTGGCCTGCTCCCAAGTCCATGAAACAAGTTCAATCCTTCTTGGGGCTTGCCAATTTCTACCGGAAGTTCATATCCACTTTTTCCGAGATAGTCCAACCGATAGTTGCTCTCTTGAAGAAGGACACTCCTTTCATCTGGTCTACACCTCAAGATACGGCGTTCCAGCGTTTGAAGGCAGAGTTTACACAAGCTCCTATATTGGCCCAACCCGACACAAGCCGGCCCTTTCTAGTAGAAACGGATGCCTCTAATTACGCCATAGGAGCGGTCTTGAAGCAGGAATTAGAAGATAAGCTGGAACACCCCATTGCTTATCTTTCACGAATCCTGACTCCTAGTGAAACACACTACTCCATCCTGGAAAAGGAACTGTTAGCCATCCGCCAAGCCTTCACTGAGTGGCGGCATCTACTTCTGGGAGCTAAACATCAAGTCCAGGTCCATGCGGACCATCGGAACCTCCAGATTCTACAGTCACTGGAGCGTAGGAATAGTCGTCAGGCGCGTTGGGCCTACTTCTTTGCCCAGTACCAGTTCTACATCACTCATGTACCTGGATCACAAAACCTAATTGCTGACGCCTTATCTCGACGTCCTGACTACGAAACTACTGAAGACAAGACATATCCTAAGATGTTTGCCCCCACGATCTTTGTAGCTCAAGCAGTCAACCTCCTGGAAGAAATCCGAGCTCAAACCTAATCCTCTGATCTATGGAAGGATATGTCAAAGAAAAATCAATGGAATCTAAGAGCCAGAGAAGGATATTTATTCAAGGACAATGCACAAGTCATTCCTACACAGAAATTACAACAAAGAATAATAAACCTCTGTCATGATACCCTCCACTCCGGACATCGTGGCATCACCAATACCCTCCGCCTTATACTAAGACAGTTCTGGTGGCCTAAGATGAAGATAGACGTACAACAGTACATCCAAGCTTGTGTTGTCTGTAGTCAAAATAAACATGATAACAAGAGACCGGCGGGTCTTCTACTGCAACCTACACTGCCAACAAGGCCATGGGAGATTATCGCTACAGACTTCATTGTGGAACTACCACCTTCCTGAGGATACACTACCATCATGGTTGCCATTGACTTGTTCACTGATATGGCTCATTTTACGTCCCTGCGTAAACTACCATCCTCCTCTGAACTAGCAGGAATCTTTCTGGAACACATATTCCGTTTGCATGGACTCCCTTCCAAGATCGTATCTGATCGAGGACCTCAATACGTCTCACAATTCTGGAAACATCTCTGTCGAATTCTGGGAATTCAACGTGTACTCTCTTCAGGATATCACCCCCAAACTAACGGAGCCACAGAACGTGCCAACCAGACCCTGGAACAGTATCTCCGATGTTTCGCCACCAAGGTCCAGGATGACTGGTCACTCCTGATACCTGTGGCTGAATTCGCCTACAACAATTCCGACCATTCAGCACTTAAGACCAGCCCCTTTTATTGTAGTCAAGGGTTCCATCCATCGGTTTTACCTTCTGTTCTTCCTCACTCTACACCGGTACCTACTGTTGACTCCTGGATCGAAACCCTCGTCAACGTGCACCAGGAGGCCAAGGAATACTTAGAGAAGGCCAGAACACAGACCAAGAAGTATGCGGATTCCAAAAGAACACCAGGCCCCTCTTATGCAATCGGTGACCAAGTCTGGTTGTCCTCAAAATTACTACCCCGACATCTACGGCCAAACAAATTGCCCCCCCGGTACTATGGTCCATTTCCCATCAAGGAAATTATAAATCCCATCTCATACCAGATCAAACTACCAGACTCCTGGAAGAAAATACATCCAGTTCTTCACACGTCCTTATTGAAACCCTACATTCCATCCTCCCGGAAATCCTGCAGACCTCCTCCTCTGCTGGTCGACAACCAACTGGAATATGAGGTATCCCGGATTTGCAATTCCAGGTATAGACGGGGCCAGCTTCAATACCTGGTTGAATGGAAAGGATATCCTCCTAGTGAAAGAACCTGGGAGCCTAGGTCAAATATCAAGGCCCCTCGGCTCCTCAGAAGATTTCACCTCATACACCCGGGCAAACCTGGAGGAAGGGGTCTTCGGAGGAGGCATGCTGTCATGAACCGCAGAGTGCACCCCTTTTGGGCTTCCTGATCCTTGTCACAACGGGGCTTGCACTCCCTAATACTCCCAACATGACCGTCCAGCGTGAAAACCCTTTCTCGCTCCACGCGCTGGACGTAGCCTATTCTATTAATAGACCACGCCCTCCACGGCTCCGCTCGTCTCAATGCTATTGCGAAGTAGCGACCAGACGTGTGCTCCCTAGTTCGCGGTAATTGTTTCCTTGTTTCTGTCCTTCTAACCCGTTCCTCGCCCTTTCCTTCCTTCTTACCTCCTGGACTCGTGTGCTATTGTGCTTCTCCCGTTTCCCGGATTCCTGGATCCCGTGCCCCGGAACTTGAATGCACTCTGGAGTCGCAATAGACTCGGGCAGCCTTTTTCAAGACCAGGTCCGTCCGCAAGAAGGCATCGACCAAGGACACCAGGTGAGAAGGGGGGAACTCCTTGACTCTTAATGTCAAATGAATTTTACTAGAATTGCTGGTGGTCTAGATAACTATCAAGTACAGAAAACTAAAATGTTGTATAAGCAGTCTTAATTGTATTGCATTTCTAATTTGTGTTGCAATCATTTGCCCACCAACTGAGCGCCAATATGTTCAGTTGAAAAATGGATGTTGCTCACCAGTTTATTTGATATGTAAATTTTGCTCATTGTGCGCAAAAGGTTGGGGACCCCTGGTCCAGTGGAAGACCCTGTCTCTGTAGAATTTGCATAGCTAGCCCATCGGTGAGAGGATTTGGGCTGTTAGATGAGCTGCTGTGTGCTTCTAGTGAACCAATCCTAGAAGATTAGAGAAGGGCTTGTAATATTATAGCGGATTTAGACACCACTGAGGAAATGCTATTATCCAACTCAATTTCAGTTAAGAATAAGCTATGGAAGAAGGATTGGGTAGAAACACTGGACCAAAGACTACACCTCAAACTGTATCAAAATGCAGGAGCAGAATTTCGAGCATACAATGTTTTGCCTAAATATATGGTGAAGTTACCTTGCAGCTTATATGGATCACAATACCTAAGATTCCGTATGACTCTGCTACCCACTATGGAAGTCGTAGTTGTGAGGAAACAATGCAAGGACAAGAAATGGTCATGTAGGTTTTGTAACATCTTGGGTTCTAAAGAAACGCTGTGCTATTTGTTGCTATCTTGTACTGGTCTAAAGGATATAAGAATATTTTACTTGGGAGACACTTTCAAAGAAATTGTAACAGTCTAGTTGGATGATTGGTGGATTTATTTTTTGTGTTTTGAGAGAGTCTCAACTATAATTGCTTTGGTAAAAATGTTGCTGCTATGCTTAAACAATGTGATCTGAAGAAATGTGGGTGATTTTATGAAGAGTGTAAAGGTTGATGAGATTGTATACAAAATTGTTTTTTTCCTACTGTATTATATGGGAAATTGTATTTATGAATTGATGGTTTTTATATATGTGGGTGAAAGGTTGATATTAAACCAACCACCAATAAACATTTATATGAAAAAAGATAACATATATGGCATCTGGATCTTCGGGGTGGGTGAGCAGAGGGGGCAAGAACTTCTTCTTTACCCCATTCTCCTGTCATCCGGTGACCCTTCCTCCTGATGACTACTTTCTTTGCGCCTTCCCGACATCCTTGCTGCTGCCATGGAAGCGGCCGCTGCTGTGGTGCCTGTTCTTTTCTTTGGTCTCCCGGGCATAGGTCCTTCACCTTCACCTCTTCACCTTCACCTCTCGGCATTCTGCATACTGTCTTGAAGTGGGTATCCCCTCCACATGCTGAGCATAGTTGTCCTATTGCTGGGCATGATCTTTTGTATGGGAATTCATACCCGCACCAGAAACAGAATTGATCGGTCTGAGCCCGTGAGCCAGATGCTCTGGTCATCTTGTAAATCGTGTCAGCTGTTGCCTGCATGATCTTTGTCCTGTTCATGGCTTCTGCCTGTTGTTCAGCCTCTAATTCGGCTCTTGCCAGAATCAGTATTTCTTACAGCGACCATGGTTTTTCAAGTAGTTTCTTTCAAAAATTTGGAGACTCACAGCCAGCAATTATATGTGATTTTAGTGACTTGTTGTTAGAGGAGAAAAAGGGGGGGGGGTGAATACTTAGCAAAGCACCCTCCCTTGTAATCGTATTTCTTTACAAATTCAAAAAGCTTTAACTTCTAATGGGCCTCCTCACAAGTTGGGCGGTATACCGGCGCTAATACCGCCCGGATACCGCCTAACGGTAATAGCGATACCGCAGCTCGGTCCATCTGAATTTGCGCCAGATCACGAGTTGCGAGGGGCAGTAAATTCTCATTCCTCACTGTGTCCATAGGACCCAACAGGGCTGGGGAGAGCTATTACTGCCGGCAGTAATTGTGCCGGCGGTAATAGCACTGAAAACTGCCCCAAAAATGGTGCTTTTTACCTACCGCCAGCAAAAAGCTGGGGGTAAAAATGCTATTTTCCGCCCAACTCATGATTTGGCCATCCCGTAAATGCAGCGGTAGTAGCGTTACCGCCGCTTCTAAGGGCTCAGGCAAAACTTGTGATGAGGCCGAATTGCTTTGTAGCTATATGTATCCAGCCGAGACTATTATTCACAGGTAGTTTAAAACATTTTGGGTATAGCATAGAGTAATAGCATACTGTTGTGCTTAGTCTTTATTTAATTTCTTAACAATCCACAGAACTAAATTAATTGAGTATGTGCCATTAGTTATGCCTTCATTCTTATGCCAACATTTACCAAAATCCGGCACATGCACATGTTTTGCCCATCTTGGGCCTTTTGAAGGCATAAAACAATTATTATATAAGGCATACAAACACGTTTCTAAATCTAGGGCCGTCTCAAGGTACAAAACACTTCTTGTACATGGCACAAAAACGCTTTTTATATTTTAACACTTTTTCCAAATGGCAATTCAATTTCAATCTCAGTTTAATTCAAATTTCAGTTCCAGTTTATAATATCTGAAAATCATGCATATTTATGGTTTATATACTGTTTTCAGCGTAAGCCCAGGAACTAAGCTCACTCTGGCTACTCAAGTTACATTTCATTATTTATTTCAACTTTTAACATGTCGTTTGTTTATCGAGTACTGCTGACATTCATTAGTATTCCATTCCTCATTCAAGTTCTATTACCTTAAGCACATTTTTATGTCCTAACATTATTTGGTTATAACATATTCCACAGGGAGACACAACATGAAAAGGAAGTATGGCAAATATAAGGATTTTAATCGTTCTTTTGTTATAAGAGTATATAATTTTTGTTCGTCTATTTAATTATTATGACTGACCATGGGACCATGTTCTCCTTCACACAAATACGCCCAAATTGTGGTTGAGGTCTGTGCAGTCATGCATGGCATTATTCTGTGTGTTTCCCTACAAAGATATATAAGAAAACCTGTGATCCTGATTCCATTACATTATTTCAAATATCTGTAGCAGCTTAACATTTTTTGCCTTCATTGGTTACCTGTTAATAGTATTAATCCACACAATCGTATAATAATGTGTGTTTGTAGATCCGGATCTGTTTCAGGCCATATCCTCTTTTGTTCTTCTGTCCTGGATGATTATCCGCTGCAAATAAATTATGATATTATCCTATTTGGTATTTATTAGCATCAAACTATGTATCTATATGTCACTAGACCACATATCGCTTGGTGTTCATTGACATCATATACCCCTAAAAGTTATTGGGCCTCATTACGACCCAGGCGGTAAGTTACCGCCTGGGTCGTACCCTTACCACCATGGTGTAAACTACGTTTACACCATGGTGGATGGTGGATTTACCGCCCCATTCCAAGGTGAGTGGGGCGGTAAATCCCCATTTCCCATTTTACCCTTCCCCATTCCCATTTTTGCCCCATAGGGCATAATGGGAGTGGGGAAGGCGCTAATTACGCCACCGTAAATTACGGTGGCGTAATTAGCACCATGGTCCCTTAGCGCCATGGATTTTAACGCCTGCAAAAAGCAGGCGTTAAACTCACCATGGCGCAAAGGGATCTCGGAATCAGGCCTTAAGGGTCGGCGCCGTTTACGGCGCCGTTAACCCCTCAACGCCTGATTCGTAATGAGGCCCATTGTCAATTGTGAATTTTTGTATCATGTTTTCACTTATGGGCATTCCAATGCAGAATTTCCCTTGAAAGTACCCAACATATTACTACTGGTCACCATATTGTACCCTTATATTCACCCGTCATGATTAGGATAATATTTATTGTCCAACATGTGATCAGAGGATAGCACAGGGGCAATGTTTGATGGTAACCAAGATCTACTCAGCTATCCAGACATGGATGGCAGCCAACGGCCTCTGCTTAAATCGGGACAAAACAGAGATCCTCATAGTAGGCACTAGGGAAATGCTCGACAAGCTCCCACCACAATGAAAAACCTTTAATATAGACAACTCCACCATCACAGTCTCAGCAGCTGTGAAAACCCTAGGAGTTTACCTTGACTCCTCACTGACCATATCATGCCAGGTCAATGCTATAGCCTCCTCAGCCGCTCTCACCACCAAAGTGATCAATGCTGTCAAGCCTTTCCTCTCTACCAAAAATTGCCTATCCATCGCCAGAGCCACTACTGCAATGCACTATTCCTGGGCACCTGGTCAAAAAACCTTAACAAACTTCAAGTCACACAGAACAATGCCCTTAGGGCAGCACTTAGTATTCCCAAAAGGGAACACATCTCACGGGCCAGGAAAGATGCACACTGGCTACCAGTAAAAGAACGCATACTTTCAAAACACTGGCCATTACACACAGGTGCCTTTCTTCCGATGCCCCACCTTACCTAGCAGAAAGAATCACCCTCAATTCATCCAACAGAGCCAGTAGATCTCATTGGGCCAACCAGATCTACGTGCCCGCCTTCAAAAGAACCACAGCTGGAGGGTCTAGCTTTTGACACTTGGCACCCAAAAACTGGAACGCACTGCGGACAACACTAAGAAATGAAAAATACAATACTGCCTTTCGCAAAATGCTGAAAACCACTCTGTTCTGTTAGATCCAACCAATATGAATAGACACGCTGTTCAATTGTAACCTAAGTAACAGCATAACATACACAGGTTGCCATTCTCTGTACTACTATGCCTGTTCTATATACTGTCATACCTCCTCATTGCTATGCCTGTTCCAAGTGAGTATTCTGTAACAGTGCCACGATGCCCCAGGGCCGATGAGCGCTTTATAAATTCAAATAAATAAATGTGCTGGTCTTGGAAGCAAGAGCAACAGAGGTTCAAATCCCGGATTCGCGCTTAGAAACCGAACTCGGGTATTTAGCGCGTCATACATTTTTTAATTAAATATAGTTCATGCATCATATTATGAATAATGGGTCTCTATTTCAAGTCATTCTTTAAGTATTAAGTGGCTTAACTTCTAGGCTTTTCAGTTTAAGATGGCGGCATTCCACGTATTCCCGGGAATGCCGCCATCTTGTTTTTGTCTTATATGGTTGTCACATGATGACATCACACGTTTCAGCACGCTGTGACGTCAGATGTAAACAACCTGACGCTGTTCATGTCCATGCATCGGCTATGATTCACTTTCATTATTCAGTGGCCAATTTTTCTTTTTACATATTCATGATGAGTTATCCTATCTTTTATTTGAATAATCTTTTCCATATACTTTTTATACCAAAGTAGAAATAATGTACATCCATTAATTCCATACATTTCATCAGAATACTTATTCCACAATCCGATTTAACCATTATAGCTCTCCCCAGAATCTCTTATAATTTATAAAGTGCTTCTCTTTTAAATATTAGACTTTATTGCCTACTATTGTCCCTTTCTCCCAAGTGTGTATATAGTTCTTAAAATATTTTGTGTTCTGTTTAATCTTTACCCAGAGTATCCACACATTAATGTCATACTGCTTCAATTACAATATATGTGAGTATCATGCAACGATGTTACAGTTCATCTGGCCATCTCAGAAATTCTTTATACTAGACACAAATGTACTCACATATAAGCATTCCATAACCATATATACCCCCGTTCCCTTTTGACAGTGCATTAATCAATTCTGTAGAATATTCTCTTTTTATAAGCCAAACGTTTTTGTCCCAATCATAATATTGTAACATGTTACAGTCTTCCAAAGAATATAATGTAACAGAAGGTCTTTCAAAGGAAATAATCCATCTCATTATCAAGATTCAGGCCATCTGAGATTGCTCTGAGCTTGCAAATTATCCTAGCTTCTTCCTGGCGAAGGATCTTTTCTCTATCCCCCAATCTTGAGTCCAATTCAAAATGTTTGATCCCAAAGAATTTCAAGTGTACATTTTGTTTGGTTGCATGTTCTTTTAGCCAATGCCCTGCTTGTGGTGTTTTACAGGCTGTATTATTCAGACTGATGAGATGTTCTGTTATCCTCATCCTCAACTCGCGAATGATGCATATGCATACAATAATATATCACAAATGATGTTCGACAATTTATGAATTCTTGAATCTTTATGGTTTTACCATTTTTTGTTTTATACGTCTGGATATTATTTAGTGCATGCTTGCACATATTAAAGCATGAGCATTTATAAAGTCCTTTCAGTGGTGATCCAGTAATAATATTGGTTTGTACCATTTTAGCTTGACTTGTGTTCATAAAACTTGGACTGAATTTAGTCTTAAGAGTCGGTGCTTTAGTATATATATAAACAAAGGATCTTCAGGAATATACTCCCAAAGATCCGTGTCCAATTCCAGAAGATGCCAGTGTTTCTTAAAGATCTTACAAATCACTTAATTTCTATTTGTGTGTCTATATATGCTTTGTAGGGAAACACCCAGAATAATACAATTTAGGACTGCACAGACCTCAGCAATTTGGATGTATTCATGTAAAGGGCAACATAGTCCCATGGTAAATCATAATAATTTAATAGATAAACACAAATTATGTACTATTATAACACATTAGAATCCTTATACTTACCATACTTTCTTTTTTTTATTTTATTGAGTTTTTTTATTTAAAAAACATATTTTTGTTGTTTTACAAATGTGAAGTAACTAATACCAATAACATAACATTATCAAACAACCAACCAAGAATTCCCCCCCCCGACCGAGTAATCTCCATCTGTGCACATCTTCTCTGGGAAGTTTCTTACGCCCTTCATATGAATAGGTCCAATATCCTTATTTTGTGTGGGCACCATTGTTCTTTATAGTCTGATTGGAGGTACTCCAGAACTAGACCCCAATCATTTCTGAACTTTTCGTGTTCTCCTTGAATGTTGTATGTTAGTAGTTCCATGGCCAGATATGACCTCACGCTTCTCGTCCAGTCCACTGTGAGTGGTGAGCTTTTATTTTTCCAATTATGAGCTATTTCCAGCCACGCCCCTATCAATAGGCCCATAAAGTTCCTTTTCTGCGTGACGTTCAGTTGTTTATCCCTGGGATCCTATAGACCCCCTAGCCACACTTCATCTCCTATGTGTTCTGCCCCCGGGAAAAATGTTTTCATTTGGGTTTTTATCTCCTCCCAACATGGACTTAGCCTCGGGCATGCCCACCATATATGTCGCCAGTCTCCCTTCCCGCCACATTCCCTCCAGCATCTATCTGGGGAGTTAGCGTACATCGTGTGCAGTTTCTCAGGGGTATAGTGCCATTGCATCATCACTTTCAACCACATTTCTCTAGTTTGGATGGCTCTCGTCAGTTTTGATGCCATGCGCCATATGTATTCCCATCTTTCCCTGGGGAGTATGTATCCCAGGGTTTTCGCCCACCTTTTCATGTATTGCTATGTGGCTGATTCAGCTTGTGCATTTACATATTTGTATGTGTTGGAAACAAACTTGTGTGTTCCTGTGTGCGTCTTAATGTAGGTTTTGAAAGGAGTCAAATCCCTGGACGCTGCATTTTCTATGCGGGGTGTACTCAACCAGTGGTGTAGTTGTTCATATTTAAAACAGTCTTTAGGGGTTAAGTTCAGTTGTGTCGTGCAGTCTGCAAATGACTTTATCTGCTGGTCTTCATGCATATCTCCGACCATCTTGCACCCTGCCTCCTCCCATTTTCGGAAGGCTCCCCTTTCCATTCCTGGTGGGAATTCTGTGTTTCTAAACAGTGGCATAAACGGGGCAGGATCTTTAGTTAGAGTTTCTTTTTTTGTAGCCTCATCCCACACCACCAATGTGGCCTTCATAATCTCACTAATGTGCCTATTGAAGTGTCGGTATCATTTGTTAATCCATAGCAAATGTCTGGTGGAAGTTGTTGCCACTGCCCTATCCTGCGCTTCCCAGATTTTTTCCCCATTTTCCAGAATCCATTCCTTCAGCACCCAGAGCTGAGCGGCTTCGTAGTATTTCTTAAAGTGTGGTAGGGCGCACTCCCCCCTCCCTTCTGTGTGCCGTCAGGACCGCGTTTGAAACTCTGGGGTTTTATTCTGCCATATATAAATTCAGACCATCTTCCTGAGTGTCTTAAAGAATGCTGGGGGGATTCTTATCGGGAGGGCTTGGAATAGATACATTAATTTTGCGAGTATAGTCATTTTCACCGCTGTAATTCTGCCCCACCAGGATGGTGTTAATGGGTTCCAATTTAGTAAATCTTTTTTAATATTGGCTAAAAGTTGTGGGTAGTTATGGGCATACAGTTCGTCCAGTCTCCCTGTGAGTGTGATTCCCAGATACTTAATTCCAGTGGTCGCTATTTTCAGTTGGAGTTCCGTCGCAATTACTCGGATCTCTTCTCTGTTCCCTGCCAGAATCAGGATTTCAGATTTCTGCCTGTTTATTTTTAGCCCAGAGACCCCTCCGAACGTTTCGATGACGTCCATTAAATGCGGGAGCGATTTTCCCAGGTCCCCTAGTGCCACTAGCATGTCACCTGCATACGCAACCGCTTTGTGCGCCTGTCCAGCCATCTCTATACCCTTTATATCCGAGAGTTCTCTCATTTTTGCCAATAGGGGTTCTAGATATATTGCGTATAGGAGGGGGGATAGCGCACACTCTTGTTTAGTCCCTCTTTCTAGTTGCACTTGTTCCGATAGACCTCCGTTTACCGCTATCCTTATGGACGGGGAGGTGTAATTGGCTCGGATCATGTCTATATATCCCTTACCCATTCCCATTTTCCCCAGTACCCGAAATAGGAATTACCATTCTACTCGATCAAACGCTTTCTCTACATCTAGGGCTACCAGGGTCACGGTGGACTGTTTGATCCCAATTCTTTCCACCAAGTGCAGTACTCTACGTATGTTATTGTGATTTTACCTATTTGGGACAAACCCTGATTGATCTTGGTGGATCAATTTAGGGAGGAGTGGTGACAGTCTTGCTGCTAGATTCTTAGTGTACAGCTTCGCATCTAAGTTGATTAGAGCTATAGGGCGGTACGCGCTGGGGAGTTGCTCCTCCTTCCCCTTTTTATGGAACACCAAGACTTTTGCCTCATTCATGGTTTGGTTCACGTTTCCTTTTCCCTTAAACCTGTTGAACATGGCTGTAAGTGGTGGGGCAAGAATATCTTTATAGGTCTTATAGAAGAGTGCAGTGTATCCGTCCGGGCCTGGGGCTTTATTTTTTCGGGAGGGACTGCATTGTGGCATAGACCTCTTCTATTGTGATTTCCCTGTCTAGAGTCTGCCTGTCTTCCTCTGCTAACACTGGGAGCTGTACCCCTGGAAGAAAGGCTTCTTGCTGTTCCTTCCTCAGGAGATCCGTGGGGTACAGTTTCTGATAGAATCTTTGGAATATATCTCCTACATCGGAGGTTAAGGTCTTGAGCTGGCCTGACTCGTCTTTTAAGGCCCTTATAGTCTGTGCCTGCTGCTTACCTTTCAGTTGTCTCGCTAAGAGTTTGTCGGCTTTATTCGCCTTCACATAGTACCAGTGTTTTGTGTGGTGGAGAGCCCTCTCTGCCTTTTTAGTGGGGAGTGATTCCAGTTGCCCTTGGACGTGTCTTAATGTTCGCGTGAGTTTTCTGGTTGGGGTTTGTACCATCTCGGCTTGAATCGCGCCTATCTTTGCCTCTAGTTCCTTTTTCCATTGGGGATTCATTTTCTCTCTCTGAGATTTGAGTGCTATGAGGTGTCCCCTTGTTACCGCCTTTAAGGCATCCCATAGTGTTCCCTTATTTGTATCCGGGAGGTTGTCACAAGCCAGATATTCTATGATATGCTCTCTAAGAGTCTGTCCCGACACCTGATCTCTAATGATGTTCTCTGGGAGGCGCCAGCCCCATAACTGAGGATAATTTTGAGACCAGTTAATGTATGCCCACAGAGGGGCGTGATCCGAGAGTGTAATGGGGTCTATCTCTGCCTGTTTTATTTTCCCTAGGAGTCCCACCGAGACCCATAGGTAATCTATTCTGGAGGCCGTATTGTGTACGTGCGAAAAGTATGTGTAGCTTTCTGTTTACCGTTCATGTTACACCATGCATCTGCCAATCCGAGGTATGATATTGTCTGCTTTAGAATTTTTGACGGGGCGCCCTGATCCTGTTGCTTGGGTCCAGATCTGTCCAGGGAGGGGTCCCATGCAATGTTGAAATGCCCACAGCACAATATCCCCTGTGGCTTGGTGTTCTAATTTGTCTAGCATATCCCTTAAGAAACCATCATGGCCCGTGTTAGGGGCATACACGGAAGCTAATGTCAGGGGCTTACCTTCAATTGTTATGGTCACTATCAGGAATCTCCCCTGTTTGTCTCCCCATGTGGACTTTACTTGCGCATGCAGGGAATCTCGAATCGCTATAAGCACCCCTGCCTTTTTCTCTTGTGCGTTCGCCTGTTGGATTTGATTGAACCCTTTGAAGCAAATTCTATCTTTGTCTTGAGCTCTTATGTGTGTTTCCTGTAGCAATACGATATCGTATGCGCCCTGCCTGAGGAATTGTTCCACATTCTTTAGCTTGACTGGGAAGTTTAGGCCCCTAACATTGTATGTCAGGATTTTTATCCCCATCCCTTCTTCTGTAGGAGGAGTCTTTCATTCGATCATTTTCCCCCTTTTTGTAGGAGTTCTTCCCGGTCTTCCCCTGTCCCCAACTCTCCCTCCCCCAAATTTGTGTCGCGCAACCCCCAACTGGCGCGTTCCCCTCCCCCCCCCAACAACTGCCCTGAGGATGGCATGATTCTCTAAGATCGCTCAGGCGTATCGCCTTGTGCGTCATGCCCTCTGATACCGTCAGGGATAACTTTGAAGGGAATCCTAAACCCTTCCCCATGACTTCAGTGGCAGCCGGGTCATCACCCCTCCCGGCACCTGTTGGTTGGACTCTGGAATCTTTTTCTGCAGCGGCTGAGTCACATTATCTTTGCTTCAATGGCATCTATCTGCACCTTCTTTCGGGGCGCGTCCCTGATTATTTCTTTCTGCTGGGGCGTCTCACCCTTCTATTAGTCGTTTTCTATTCCCACTGGTTCCTTCTGCATGTGTGGTCCGTGCCGCTAGCCTGCGGGAGTTCATCTTCCTGATCTTGAATGTTGAGCAGTCTCAGACCCTCTTCCCTTGTTGTTATTCTTTTTTGCATCCCCTCCCATATAAACAGTAGTCCGAATGGGAATGTCCACTTATATCTAATTTGACGTGAAGCCAGCTCCCTCGTTACCTGGGCCATGTCTCTTCTTTTTTGGAACGTTGACTGTGCTAGATCCTGGAACAAATGAATGTCTTCCCCATTCATTCGTATGTGGTCCAATGACCTTGCCTTTCTGAGGATCTGTTCCTTTTGTGAATACCTGGTGATGGCCACCAGCACGTCTCTCGGGCGGGCGCCTTGGGCTGATGATCTCTTTGGACCCACCCTGTGGATTTGGTCAATCGGGACTTCTTCCTCCTCTACCTGGTCCAGGATGTCCTTGAATACCTGCTGCACCGCCGTTTTAAGATCTTTGTCCTCCACTGTCTCTGACATATTTTTTATTCTTATATTAGATCTTCGTGATCTGTTTTCTAAATCTTCGCACTGGAGTTCCAAGTTATGCGTTAGGCGGACCAGATGTTCCTGCGTTTCTGCGACTTGTTGCGTCTCTTCTTCCATATTTTGCACTACCTTCTCAAGGGTGTCTGTTCTTTCTCCTAGTCCTGCCACTTCCGTCTTCAGTTTCTGCAGCGCTGATTTGAATTCACTTTTCATGGAATCCAGGTGCGTATTCATTGAGTCCATAAATTGCGCATGGAATTCCCCAAACCATGTCTTCAAGTCTTCTTTCGTGGCCATCTCCTCGGGGGGGGGGGATCCGTGTCCGGACCACTTTTTGGTCCTTTGTGCGTTTTAGCCTTTTCTGGGATCCCTTTGTCCCCTCCCCAGAGGTGGACCAGATTCTGATCTCGTCTCGCTTGCTGGGTCAGAGGACTTGTTTGACTTTGCTTCCCTCTGGATTTTGACATTTGGGCCAACGTTTTGGTTGCTTCCTGGTGGGTCTGTGTGTTTGCCGTGCGGTCCCCCGTGCCGGGCCCAGCCGATACCTCCCCGTTCTCTCTATACCGGGGGAATAGCAGATGGAGGTCTGTGGGAGCCCCGTTTTCCGTTTTAGATCAGTGGTTCCCCTGCTATTCTCCCAGGGGGGTGGGTTGTACGAGGCCCCCTCCTCTGTTCGGCCTCTCGCGTTAGCAGAGTTTTCTCCTTTTGAAGGGAGGGGGGCCTCCCAACTATGAGTTTCTGGGCCCTTGGCTCCTAGGGGGGAATCACTCTGCCACCTCCCAGAGGGCAGTCCGTGTCCCCCACCTCGTGGCCCTATATATTGGGCATTCTCTCCATGGTATGGGGGCCCGATTGCTTAGTTGAGGGCCTGAGGTGCCCGTGGTCCTTGTCCGTGGTCCTTGCCGTGCTTCGTGTCCCCCTCTGCCCCATGCAGTTCTCATGCGGCACCAGGGTCAGTTTGCAGATGCAAATAGGCTCCTCACAGCCGCAGCTCTGGGGCTGCAGTGGCCGCCCGTGGGCTCCCCCCGCCTCCCGGACCCGGGTCCGGGGGAGGGGTATCCTTCACTTCCCGATGTCCCCCAGGCAAATCCGAACAGGGCTCACCTTGTTTGAAGCCCCCGCTGCACTGCCTGCACGTTACCTCTGCTCTCGGGCAGCGTGTTACCTTGTTCCCCAGCGGGGCCCGCCTGGAGTTCTTCTGGGCTGGTCTTCTGCTGGGCGGCCTTCACAGCTTCCTCCCCGGGTCTGTGTTGTGGGCCACGCCACGCGTCCCCGGGATCTCCGTCCAGCGAGCCTCCTTTGTTGTTCGGTGGGTGCAGGGGCCCAGGGCACCGGTGTCTCGCACAGCGGGCGGGCGGTCTCCTCGCTAGGTCGCTCTCTCCGCTCCTCCTCCGTGTGGGGTTCCCTACGCGGCAACCTCCGCCATTCCGTGCTGCCCTTTCCTCACGGAGTCCGATGCCGCCTCCACTCGCATTTCCAGCTGATCTGCAGACGGATCGCGAAGGAGGCTCTGCCGACTTCGCCTGCAGGTCCCGGAGGAGTTTCCTCGCTAATCTTACGGCGAGAGGTCCACTTTATTGGCAATGTTCTGCTGCTGCCCGGGAGGGAAGACGGAGCTCAGCTCACGCACGTCCTCCCTCCAGGGCGGCCATCTTGAAGTCATACTTACCATACTTTCTTTTCATTTTTTGCCCCCCTGTGGAATATGTTATAACCAAATAATGTTAGGACATAATAATGTGCTTAAGCTAATAGAACTTGAATGAGGAATGGAATACTAATGAATGTTAACAGAAATGGATAAACAAAAGACATGTTAAAAGTTGAAACAAGGAGGCCACCAAGGGGTGCGTTCATGGCAGCTGCCTGAACGTTGTGCTCCAATCCCAGTGGGTCAAGAGCAGATTGAGCCCCCGTTTTGGAATCCCCCCCCTGGATGGCGGATAGCTACATATATGTGAAGTACATCCCTGGGAAGCATCTCGGGAAATTTCGGAGCCCGACCTTAAGGGGCTCTGGAGATACAGGCGAGGACGTCCTGCCTTGATGTGCAGCCTGGTTTGCTGTGAGAAGAGCTGCGACTGGCCCGGTGTCTGCGCTCCGTGAGGCCCACTATGCTGTGGAAGTGACGGGTCCTGGGTGGCGGCGGTGCCCTGGAGCAGCCACACAAATAGGAGATGAGCATGGTCTACTGGGAACCGCAGGCCCGTAGATCCGATGCAGAGTTACCTTGCCTGGGAGGCCTGGGGAGCATGTGCTCCACATCAGGTGCTTGCACCAGCCCTGTGTGCTGGCATTACAAAGGCGGAAATAAGGACGCAGATCGGGGGCTAAGGGGAGACCAGGCCGTCCCTGGTGTCGCCGGCAAAAGATGCAGTTTCTCCCCCACTGGTGGGAGGAGAGACGGGCAATGGTCCAACTCCTACGTACGACCGCATATAGTACACAGTGCAGTGTGGGACCCTGGGGAGCGAGGGGCCAGGCTTAACATCAAGAGTTAAGCCCCAGAGAAACCCCCCAGTGTGGGAGGTGATACACAGTGGGCTATCAGGCCACTATAGTCTTGCTGTAACTGTCTGAGCCTGGGCTAGGTGAGGGCTGCACCGGCTTTGCACCTTTTTGATCCCCTGTGGGCAGTTGGCCTGGTGAGAGAGTTTAGGTGGAGGGCGCCCCTGAGGTTAATGAGCCCCTGAGGGTCAGCGGCCAATGAGGGTCACTGTGCGGGTGTGAGCCCTTGCAGCCACAGATGCAGCAGGCACCACAGAGATGCCAGAGGGCCAAAAAGGAAACAGTGGAGTAACAACGTAGGAGGACTGGGGGGACAGAGGCAGAGCTCCCCAGACCTAGTGCCGCCCCAGGGCTTTGTGAAGGTGGAGAAGTGACAGACTTGGCCCTGAAGTGCAGAAGGGCACTGTGTGCCCAGGCCGCTGTAAGTGAAGACAGAGCTTCAGATCAGTTGGCTTTGAGAAGAGCCTGACTCTGAGCCATGTTGTTGTTCGAAGTGCTACTTTTCAGTCTTCAATGCCCGGAGAGCTCGACTGCACCTTGGGGACTGGGATTTGAAGCAGGGAGCTGATAGTCTTGTTTGAACCTGTCTGGCTGGACAGAGGGGCTCCTGAGCGCTGTGGTGCTTACCTTTCGCAGGAAAGGCTGGAGGCAGGGAAGGATAAATAGCTTGACCCTGTACCCACTCCACCCAGATGGACTGGAAAACCTCCCTACAGAAGTTCCACTTTAGCAATTCCTTCACCCCGGTGTTGGACCAGAGAACAGCTCTGGAGACAATGGCAGAGTCTGCTCTCGAACCGGTTTCCACCAAAAAGACATAGCGGCTCTACTAGAGGAGATTTGTGGCATACCTGCTGACATTGGGATGCATATGGATAACTTTGGGCAAGAGAGTAGACAAGATCGACGACAGGTTGCAGAACTTAGAAAACAATCAAAACCCCTTTGATACAATGAAAGTGCACATCGACATGCGGCTCTCTGTACTTGAGATGGAAGAATCAGACATGACAGTTCGAATGGATGATTTTGAGAACCGCAGAATTGCAGAGGAAGTGGACCGGAAGTGGGCTGTCTGCTGTCGAGGAGACTCTCTGCCACATACTTCGTGCTACACTTGCAACTGACTGCTGGTATACACCAAAGATACTGCACTTAATTAGACTTTATGGACTCTAGGATACATATTACATAATTTACTACCTTCATATATAATTATAAGTGCTTAATATTTACTCTTTTGCACTTTTTTTGCTCACCCCATGCCCATTTTTATGCAAATAGAATAAGAAGAGAGGCACGCGCGCTCCTGCGCACGCGCTCCGAGGATGTGGGCCAGAAGTGGGCTGTCTGCTGTCGAGGAGACTCTCTGCCACAGACTTCGTGCTACACTTGCAACTGACTGCTGGTATACACTAAAGTTACTGCACTTAAAGAGACTTTATGGCCTCTAGGATACATACTAAATAATTTACTACCTTTATATATAATTATAAGTGCTTAATATTTACTCTTTTGTTGCTAGGCCATGCCCCTTTTTATGCAAATAGAATAAGAAGAGAGGCACGTGCGCTCCTGCGCGCGCTCCGAGGAAGTGGGCCGGAAGTAGGCTTTCTGCTGTCGAGGAAACTCTCTGCCACAGACTTTGTGCTACACTTGCAACTGACTGCTGGTATACACCAAAGATACTGCACTTAAAGAGACTTTATGGACTCTAGGATACATACTACATAATTTACTACCTTCATTTATAATTATAAGTGCTTAATATTTACTCTTTTGCACTTTTTTTGCTCACCCCATGCCATAGCTCTCAACCATTTATGTCGCAAAAGCGGGTGAAAACACCCGATTTTACTTTTGGTGGGTGAGAGGCCCATTGAAATGAATGGGCGCGCATGAGCTTTGGCGGGTGAGTCCGCTCTTTACAAGGCGGGTGACACCCACCAAAAGCGTGTGAGTTGGGAGCTATGCCCCATGCCCATTTTTATGCAAATAGAATAAGAAGAGAGGCACGCACGCTCCTGCGCACACGCTCCGAGGATGTGGGCCGGAAGTGGGCTGTCTGCTGTCGAGGAGACTCTCTGCCACAGACTTCGTGCTACACTTGCAACTGACTGCTGGTATACACTAATGTTACTACACTTTATGGACTCTAGGATACATACTAAATAATTTACTACCTTTATATATAATTATAAGTGCTTAATATTTACTCTTTTGCACTTTTGTTGCTAGGCCATGCCCCTTTTTATGCAAATAGAATAAGAAGAGAGGCACGTGCGCTCCTGTGCGCGCTCCGAGGAAGTGGGCAGGAAGTGGGCTGTCTGCTGTCGAGGAGACTCTCTGCCACAGACTTTGTGCTACACTTGCAACTGACTGCTGGTATACACCAAAGATACTGCACTTAAAGAGACTTTATGGACTCTAGGATACATACTACATAATTTACTACCTTCATATATAATTATAAGTGCTTAATATTTACTCTTTTATTTGGTAGGCCATGCCCCTTTTTATGCAAATAAAATAAGAAGAGAGACACGCGTGCTCCTGTGCGTGTGCTCCGAGGAAGTGGGCCGGAAGTGGGCTATCTGCTGCTCGCAGCGCAGCAGAGTAGCAGGCTAGACCAGGCTTTTCAAACACATGTTTTGAGGAGCGTGTGAGCCGCTTCCAAAAGCCAGCACTTTTTCTGTCTTCAGATAAAATACTGCGTGCTTATTGCACGGTAAGTGTTAACGCTGCTATTCTACAATCCACACTCGTAATTCACGCTGCCTCTTAGCTGACTATCAGCACGGGCAGATAAAATCCAGCGTGGTTCATCACTGTTTCTGCGTTGCATTACCTGATGTTGAGAGCGTATCTGGAAGGCAACGTAAAACGCTACCCTTCACACAAAGTTTGTGCCTGTGTCGTTCCTCTGCACTAGTACATTCTGTGTGCTCCCTCAATCAGGCTATCAATACGTGGAGGCAGCATATTTACTAGAAAAAGATGCAGGAACTCTGTTATATGTGTATTTGGAATCCGCATGTTCGGATTTAAGGCTGACTAGCAGCTCGAGTTAATAAAACTCAGCGTGGCATTTCTTTGTTTCTACGTTGTATTACCTGATGTTGAGAGCGTATCAGGAACACAACGTAAAACGCTACCTGTTACACAAAGTCTGTGTTATGTTTATATGTTAGTACACTGTGTGTCCATACTCAATCACGCCATTAACACGAGGACACAGCATATTTATAAGCCAAACATACTGGGCTCTTTTGTGACATAGGCACAATGGCGAGCAACACTCGCAGTGGCAAACCGAATAAACACACAACAACCATAATTAAGGAAGGTGCGTTTAAGTTTGCGGATAAGTCAAAGCACATCATTAAAGAAGTAGAAGATACAATTGATATTCACAATGATGCAAGTAAGGATTGTACCGAAGCTTCAGCTAGTTCGCTTGAGTTTAGTATTAAGAAGCCAATTGATGTCAATTTGGATAAAGGTGCAGGCGCTAGTACCACCGAGGAAGGGATGACCTCCAATAAAAAAAATGCTTTCTAATTAAGGAGATGTGTGATGGGGAATTGTCCATACAGCACAGCTTTTTAAGTGTGAGAGATAGTGTTAAGCTAGTTGGGCAAGATATTCCACCTTAACCTAATACCAACCCTATAAATGACCATATCTCGGACATCTCCATGATGGGGGCTACTGTGTTGACTTAACTATCTAAGCAGGCGTGACTTTCTTTAGGTCCTTCTACTCCGGCTACAGGCAGAAATGTTGCCTTGGAGCATGTCCACTTGCACATAGCCACAGAAAAAGATGTGCATGCTAATACCCTACCTGCAGCTTCTAAAGTGGAAGACAATGAGGTTACGGGTAATTTGAATTTGAGTCCATCTACAATCGCCCAGTTAAAAGCAATTAGGATGGCCATGTTCCAAATAGAGACTGAAGGGGCTTCCGAAAAAATTGCCCACATAAATAATCTAGAGAGAGGTGGGTGTTCTAGTCCTGTTTACTTAACTACCCCGCCGAGGATAAACTACAAGCCTGCACTTAACACCTTTTCAGGGCCTTCTCCTGTAGCCTATTCATCGGAGAAGATGGACTCACAGTTTCCTGTCATAAGTAGAATCCTCGATCTCCTAGACAAAGGACATGAGTTGACCCACTTAGAAATAAGAGCTCTTAAACAATCAAACATGGAGATCATGGCAAGCATGAGCAAGATTGAAGGAATGCTATATGGTACTTTAAACAAGGTGCTTCCCACTAATAAAGCATCAAAGGTTGTCACTCGAGAGTGTGCCTCTCAAACAAATTGCCATGAAACCAATTTGAAGGGTTCTCAGACAGAAATTGGTGGGAATGCAGCACTGTTTTTGACACGATCATTTTCACAAGCGGTCTTAGAACAAAAGGAGGATAGGCCACCTAGCAAAAAACGAATCCAATGAACAAACCCAAAACCTGCAATTTGGAAAGTTCAGCGGAATGGAGGAGATGTTCTTCAGAATTGCTTGTGATTTAGCACATTTGGCTAGTCACATAGGTTTACCTTTGAAACAAAAGTATGCTCCATCTCCTGCAGCACTGGGGGATAGTCCTTCTGCACTTGTTCACATGCTTGAACTTCAGCAGAACAAGGATGTTACAGAAGAAACTCCATAAAATGTCAGCGTGGGTAGTGGGTCAAACATAGAAGACTTGAGCTTGAGAAAAATACCCTTTATGTCCCGTAAGCAGAGGCGCTTACATTTAAGGGCCTTAAAACGCACTCAAATGCAAAAGTCTCACCTGTCCTAAAAAAAAAAAAAACTTCAAAGACAATGCAAATCGGGTATTGATGGTCGGATTGTGGATGAAGCTGTGGTAGACCTAGATCAATTAAATGCTGAAAGCAAACTTGCAATGCAGCTTCAACAAGGAAACGCTGACTCAGAGTGCTATAAAAAAAGAAAAAAGCGAATGCATTAAAAAATAAATTCCAAAACAACAGCAGGGAAAATGTAATGATAAGGTGGGGTGCACTGAAGAAGGGAATGCCACCGATGCACTCCCCGCTCACATAAGCCTGCAATTAAATGCAGGGTGCAAACAAACACAACTCTCCTCTTTTTATCCCATCAGAGTGGTCTACACGAAAAATCTAAATCAGGCGAATGGGCCAAACCCTGAATCGTTGATACAGGGATATTCAGGTCAACCTAAAGGGCCCATCATTGAGCCTAAAACGACAGAGGGTAAACAGCCTACTGTGGGGACAAAGGTAGACGCCAATCTGGAATGCCAGGAATATCCATCCAAACTCAGTTCCTCCTCGTCTCGAATGTCCGATAAGTAAGGAGGGAACCACGCAGGGAATAGTTCAAAAGGGAGAGAGCAAGGGGGAATCTTATTCATGTGAAGAAGAGGCTTCAGCGATACTGAATCCTGCTACTGTATTGGGTTGGAGTAGTGATCCAAATATACATGGCAAGGCACGACTAAATAGAGAATTTATTTTCAAAACCTTCTACAAAATCCCTATGTTAAGACTTTTGAATTCGAACGATGTTGAGTGGGTGAAATTGGCTAATGTGAACAGTGGCAGAATGATCTGTAAGATATCCTCATGCATCATACTAAAACCGATATGGGATTTTAAAATGGAATTTGATCAACTGGGACTGCAAATTAATTTACTGTATGATGAAAAGAGGGCTGTTCACTTTCTGAATTATGTGGCACCTCAACCTGAGACCTTCTCTGGTATCTCTGGTATTGTTGTCGCATCATCCACTGATCCTTCGGATGCTATTGTTCAGTTAGCAGCCATTGCATCAAGTATAAAGGATTGGTCATGGTTAGGTAACTTAGTCAATGCCGTAACGAACAGCAACATGGTGAACCAGTCACGATAGTTGAAATAGCATCCAGGTATTCTCCTGGAATGTTTGTGGGTACCATAATTTTATTTCAGAACTTAAATCGAAGAGCATGTTTAGCAGTCCAGCAATTATTTTCCTGCAGGAGACGATGCTTACTAAACAGATGTCTGTTGGTGGGTACTGTGTTATTTCTAGTCCTGCAACAAAGTGTGGGATGGGTCGCCCTTCTGGCGGCTTGGCAATCTTGATCAACAACACGATCAACGCCGACTCCGTGGTATCACGTTTATCGACTAATATTCTTGCTGTAGACATAGAACTAACTGCTGGAAAGAAGGAAATGATTATGTTTGTAAATCTATACTTTAATCCACTTAAACATAATATGGACGAGTTTTTGAACACCCTTGATGTAATTTTTGAAAATGCTGTATTAAGCAACAAGTATGAGGACATTATTGTTGGAGGCAATTTTAATGCAGGTTGTCTAGGCGACCTAAGGGATATTCAAGACCCCTCACTTTCTAATAGTAAAAAAAAAGCTGTCATTATTGGCACACGTTGGAAGGATACTCTACAATATACTTGAGATAGGGACAACTGTGTTTCTACAATTGATTTCTTTGTCATATCAGAGAATTTGTTGAATCTGTGTTCTTTAAGCAATTCCATGGACGTGGGTTTAAGTGATCACTGTCTCATTTCAATTAAAATAGATTTACCTTGGATACAGTTAGCAAACATTCCTGAATTGGTCCTCGTAGAAATAGAGCGTCTCCCGGGCACTATTCGATGGAACAAATATTTATGCCTGAAACTGGTTGAAAGACTAAACACACTGGCTTTATATGATCCTGGTTTGGACTATACAGTACAGGATTTCATCCTTATTGAAAATCTTAACAATAATATTATAAGAGACACCCTAATCTGGTTATCTGAAAGATACCTAAATAATCAGACAATGCATCCACATCATTTTGATCCTTATATAGCAGTGCTTAAGAAGCAAAAACATAGCGATCTAAGACACTTAGCAGCTCAAAAGCTTTCCATCTCTGAATACATGGCCAACAAAAAGCAAATTGTACGTAGGTTTAGCAATAATTGCAGAAGACATTACCAAATTCTTCATCTACGTGACAATCAAAAAATAGTAAGTTACTTATGCAAACACAATACTAAATCTATTTGGCAGATGTTCAAAAATCCTGGACAGAGCATAACCGAGACGGCGCTACCCAATGTAATTTCTGCCAATACTTGGGCCAGGTTTATTGCTGAAAACTTCAAACTTCCGAGGTCCTTTTCTTTTCATGAATTTACCATAAAAAGAAAATATACATTACCTCGTTTTTGCCAGTTAATTGATGATATTATTTGGGCAATAGGCAAGCTTAATTTTTCCATGGCATCTGTTCCAGATGGTATACCGGCCTGTGCCTTTAAGGCTGATCCTACATTCTAGGCCAAAATGTTGTTTCTAAAGTTTGAAAAGATCTTTATCACAGAGTCCATTCCTCATTCGTGGCACATCGCTATGATTGTGCCTAATTTTTAAAAATGAAAAATAATTTTGATTCTGAATGAGATGGAACAATTCATAAAATCACATGATATTCTATCTCAAAATCAAACTGGATTTCGAAAACAAATGGGAACATCTATCAATGTGATTATTTTATCGCATATGTTGTACTCCTGTTAAAAAAAATCAGGCAGGTAACATTTATATGGCATCCTTAGATTTGCGCTCAGCGTTTGATTGCGTTATTCGCGATAAGCTGTGGTGCAAACTAAGAAAACTAGGTTTCCCTGAAAACATCATAAAGTTATTGGCCCTTCTACATACCGATACATACTTTAAGATTCAAATCAACAGGTAGGGTGATGTAACGCATGAAATTCTCACCTGCACGCGGGTGAAGCAAGGCTGTAGCCTCGCTTCTACTCTTTTCAATCTTTATCTGGTTGATATTGAAAAGCTTTGGGAACAAACTCTCTGCTATCCAGTCAAACTCGGGCATCTCAAGATTCACTGGTTAGCATATGCCGATGACATTATACTCTTTGATAAAACATCACTGGGGCTGCAAAAAACAAATTACAGTCTTTTTCTACTTTTGCAACCCAACATAACCTAGGTGCGAACGTAGGCAAATCTAAGATTCTAATTTGATCAGGATCGAAAAAAATTCCTCGCTACTCATGGACTTTCAACAGTCACAAACTGGAAAGAATTTCCATGCTTAAATATCTGGGTTTTGATATTTCCAACGACTTTTCCAAAAAATACTGGAGCAACTTCTTAACAGCCAAAGTTAGACCTTTGATTTCACGTTTAAAAATAATTCATAAAAATGTTTGCAAATTCTCTTTAAACCCTGCACTTCAAATCTACTTATTAAAGATTGGACCGATTATCTTGTACAATTTGGACCTGTGTCTGCATAACATTGATGATTTGTTAAACTCTGTACAAGGGCGGATTTGGAAACATGTGTTAAATTTGGCCAAATCAGTTCCAAATGCATGTATATGCATAGAATTGGGTTTGTCAAGTTTGTCTCTGCGCTTCTTGTGGCGTCAAATGAATGCTTACGTCAAAATGTTGAATCCCCCCAGAAATTCCATTTATGTGGAGTTTGCCAGGATGCTGGCTTTAGATAATCCTACCTCGATTGTACTTTTTAAAAAAAAGAATGGATCTTGCCCTTCTTCGAATTAACATCACCAAAGAAGATTTAACAATGAGAGTGGGTTACTGCAAAAAAAATGTTATATCAAATGGACTGAATTGCCTCTCAAGATAAAATTGGTTCATATCGGTTGTATAAAGAGTTTGCCTTACACACACGCAAAAGGGCTCTGAGGCTGATGTATATAGAGTGTTTCCCTGATATCAAAGTACGGGAAATTTACATCCGTTTTCATTTGAATCAACTTCACTCTAAAGAACGTATCAGTCGGTGGATGCAATTTGATTCAGATATATGACGCTTTTGTGAGATAGCTCCACAAAAGGAAACCATAAAACATCTGGTTATTTATTGTATACATTTTGAAAAAGAAAGATTTGCGTTTTTGGGAGACAAAAATGTTGGGAACTCTGTTTCTTCACGTGAAATGCTATGGTATAAATGCATGAATAATCCTAATATTGCTTTCATGTGTGCCTTGGCCAGACTACTATTTAAAATCGAAGAAGAACTTGTGCAGAAAACGAAGTGCTATGAAATTGATCTAAACTGCGCACTATATGCATCGAAACTTTGATAGTAGTAATACCTTATATTTTCCTACAAGGCTTTGTGTAGGTATGTTTTCAATCATTAGATCTGTGTGTTTTCTGTTTTAGTAAGTTGGAAATAATTGGGTAATTTTATTGTGAAGAAATAAGTTGTTTTGAATGTTCTTTTTTATTTTAATCGGAGTTTGATGAAATGTAGAGTTATTTTTATTGTAAACACTTGAATTTGTATTTTAATTTTGGAAGTGTGAAAAGTTTCTTTTGTAAACTATAACACACCATATTAATATATTTTTTTTAAAAAGAACCGCAGAAATGTGTTTTTTGAGGGGATTTACAAAAAGGAGGGGGAAACGGAGAGGGAAAAAAGGTTATCTATGAAGTGGTTAAGGTCTTGTTTATCGCAGACTCCACGGCCCAGCCGACTGTTGATAGGGCACACCAGGCAGGAGGTGCAGGTAGGGGCCTGAGGTCAGTGCTAGCATGCTTCCAGTACTATGAGGAGAAAACAAAGATTCTTGATAAGGTCAGGAGGTAGGGGCTAGTGTCGCAGGTAGATTCGAAGATAACTGTTTTCCAGGACCTCTCAGCCTTTACACTGGCGAGGTGGCGAATGTGTGCCCTCCTCACCCAATGGCTTAATGAGAAGCGAGCTCGATATCGATGGGGGTTCCCTTTCTCCCTCTCTTTCATGCATGATGGTCACAAATATAACTTGGACACTAAGGATGACATCCAGAGGGTGATGGGTGAGCTGCTGTGTCCCTCGGGCGCGCAGCCACAAGAGGACGATGGACCTCAGGGTGATGGGTTCCAAATGGTGAAGGGAGGTTGACAACGTAAGGTGACAGGCTCCAGGAAGTTCAAAAAATTAAACCCCCCCAAAGGGTGTGGCGTGAAGGGTTTGGCCCGTTAGGGCTGCTGGGCTTAGCAGATGTGTTGCAGTTGATAAGTTATTGGCCAGGAGCTGACTGACTAGAAACTCCCTACAAAGTGGTGGGTGGGTTTCCAGGGGGGAAGGCTACTCACACTGTGCCTTTTAGTTGGGTGTTAGAGGAAATTAGGGGAGGGGGAGAATGTTTGTCCTCCTGTCGTCACATGTTTTTTTTTCTTCCATTTTTTATTGAATATTTCATCAAACAGTACAACCAACAGTCTACAGCAGACATTAACCAAGAATAAAACAAAATCAGAGAGACTGCAAAACCTCCCCATTCCCTCCCCCTCCCCAACCCAAACCCACCCACTCCCCGCCAACAACTACCTGGTTTAAATAAAGCAGCGAATACACAAGGGTTAAAGGAAGGACATGGTATACTTTGAGACTTTTCCACACAACCTCGATGTCTTAGGGTCCCGGTGTGTCATGGGTGAACTAGTGGAGCACCCACAGGTTAACCACACTCCCCTAGCTACAATGTTCCCTCCTCATCTGATCTGCTTACGATTTCAAGGCATCACAGACCCCACTTAACAAAACAATTGTCCATTCCTGTAAAAAAGGAATCGGGTAAAGGGGTACCCAGGAGGATCTCCAAGGGGTGAAAAGAAGGGCAATTCCCCAAGATGCTCTTGATCCAACTAAGCAATTCCGCCCAGAAGACCTGAATGACTGGGCAATCCCACCACATGTGGAACCAAGTACCACGGAGAGAACAATCCCTGGGACACATAGGCGATACTCTGCCAAACATCTTAGACAAGGTGATGGGAGGGCGATGCCAAGAGTGGAGAATCTTAAAATTATGCTCCATAGCAGCTGTGTACAATCCCCCCCCTAAAGATAGCTATAAAAACTCCCTGCCATGCACGATCATCGAGTGTCAAACCCAATCTCTCCTCCCAGATACGCTTGAACGGCTGTCTACCCTCCAAATTAGCTGTAACCAGCACATTGTATATCTTGGAGAGCGATCCCTTTCTGGACTTAGCTTCCACAAAAACTTTTTCGAAAGGGGTTAAAGGGCGAGCCAAGGCAGCCTTCCACCCAGCCTGGGTAAGGATACCCTTAAGCCATAGGTTATCAAAGATGGAGAGCGGTTTCTCTCGCACCACCTCCGACAACTGGCCAAAATCTACAAACTCACCAAGCTGAAAAAGTTGCGCCGCCCTTTACACACCCTGATCAGACCAAGACTGGGTTTCACGAAAACGTCTGGATCCTATGTTGAGTGGAGGGCCCCAAAGAGAAGAAAGGGGAGAAGGCAAAGAAGAGAGGAGCTTATTGTCCCTGCTGGGCTTCCAGGCCGCCCACAGTGCCGACAGGATTGGGTGTGATTTAGCTCCAGCTGGGAGGGATTGCGGAGGGGATCAGAGTAAATCCCTGACTTTGTAAGGATGGACCTGAACGTCTTCCACATATGTCCAGTATGTCCTAAGGTCGTCCCTCAGATGCTCCAGCATCACCCGCAACTGGGCTGCTTTATAGTACAGCTTAAAGTCCAGGAGGCCGAACCCACCATGAGACTTTGGGAGAGTCAGGATGGAGTATTTCACTCTTGCTCTTTTACCATTCCATACAAAATGTAGAAGGCGAGATAGAGAATCAAAGAAAGAGTCCGGGACAATACAGGGAAGGGACGAGAAAAGATAAAGGAGTCGGGGGAGCACATTCATTTTAATAGAGACCATGCGCCCAAACCAAGAAAGAGTGAGAGGAGCCCACCTTGTCAGATCCCTAAAGCTCCCAGCCAAGAGAGGAGGATAGTTTAACTCATACAATTTGTTTAGATCTCTAGGGATGTTAGTACCAAGATATCTAACTGCCCCGGGCTCTACTCTCATCCCACACACCTCAGAATTACCACAAAGCTCCAGGTCCCGTCCCCCCATCGGCATAATACAGGACTTGGATATGTTGATTTTCAGCCCCGAAAACGCCCCAAAGCTACGGATCAAGCCTAACAAGTGCGAGAGGGATTTGCGAAGCCCGGTCAGATATACTAGAATATCATCCGCAAAGAGGGATAGTTTGAACTCACAGTACCCCAGAGACACCACTATTGGCTCTGACCGCGATGGCAAAGGGCTCCATTGCCAAGGCATACGAAAGAGGGGAAAGGGGGCACCCCTGACGGGTACCCCTGGAGAGCGGAAGAACACCCGAGGTGCAACCGTTCACCAGCACCCGCGCCAGGGGGCCATTGTACAAGGCCGCCACCCAACCACAGAAATTGTCACCAAAGCCCATCTTACGAAGGACCTTCGCCATATACGGCCATTCGACACGGTCGAAGGCCTTCTCAGAATCTAACGAAAGGAGATAAGCTTCCGAGTCCCACCCAGACACCTCATACAGGAGGCCCAAGGTTTTCCGTACGTTGTCGGAGCCTTGGCGCCCAGGGATAAAACCCACTTGATCCCCATGGACTAGAGAGGGGAGAAGCTTAGACAATCTATTTGCCAACAGCTTAGCCAAAATTTTAACATCTACGTTGAGGAGAGAGATTGGCCTATAAGACTGACAAAGCGAGGGATCTTTCCCCTCCTTAGGAAGCACCACAATAAGGGCAGACATCATAGTACTAGGGAGGAAGCCAGAGTCAAGGGCCGTGTTGTACACCATAGCCAAGAATGGGGCCAATGTGTAGCGAAAGGTCTTATAAAATCGGACCGAGAAACCATCGTCCCCTGGAGCAGTACCACTCTTCAGGGACCCAATAGTGTCAATTATTTCCTGAGCCGAGATAGGCTGCTCTAATGAGTCCGAGGTCTCCCGAGCGAGACCGGGGACATGGATGGAGCCCAGGAACCTGTCAACATCTTTACCATCTCCCCGTATTCAGAGGCATAGAGAGTCTCATAATACTGCGTGAACTGCTCTGCTATTTGGCAATCCTGCAAGATTTTCTTCCCAGCC